>NC_142802.1:41205992-41357917 GCF_049724085.1 Artemia sp. Qi Xiang Cuo
TTTGATCGGTTATGTAAAGACTCATTTCGATGGGCTCCATCCAAATTATTTTGTTATGGTGGCGCTTTTTGCAACTTTATCATTTCCCATATGTTTCAATCGGCGTGGTTTATTGGTCAAAAGTAAAATATAGGGTGGACCAAAGCCAACCAATGTAATTCATTCTGTTTAGCAAGTAGGTTTGACAACTTCCGTCTACGGAAATTTTCTTTCCGACGGCTTTCTGATAAGATTTTGAAGTGAGATTGAAAAAAGAAAGAAATAAAGGCTGAGGAGACTTTGGCACCTGGTATTTTTTTCAGGTTTAGTTGCAAATCTGAAAGGATTGTTTTACAGTCAATTTACCAGTTTTTTCCTTAAAGGGTGCTTTCAAAATATATTTGAATCTTTTTCGATAGCCATCTTTAGGGGGAAATAAAAAAGTTAAAAAATAAAGCTATATCCATAGTGTTACCATGCTCTTAAATTTACAAAAAAAAATTAATATATAAAAGATTTGTTTAAAATTTCATAATATTAGTAAAATAAGCTCTTCGTATTTAGAATATTTTATCTGTCTCATGCTTGTTTCAAAGTCAATAATATCTAGGTTATTTTCATCGTTGGTTAAGGTTGTATATCAGTTTTGAAAATAATTTCGTGAGGTGATAGCTTTCTTATTACAAAACAAAAAATTTGTTGTAAAATAAAAGATTTCATATATATCCGTACCAGACCGCCTGAACCTGAACCTTTCTTTAAAAAATCACAGTTCATATATAATCCAGTATGATCATTCTCTATCTAACCAATTATAAAAACCCGGACCGGGGTGCGAGTGCTCCGGATAACGTTTTTGCAGATATAAACATCGGCGAAGTCATATTAGCGGTAATGCTGTTTAGTATGTTTCTGTTTTTTACCAACAAAGTGAATTGAAAAACTCGGAAATTTAATAACATGAATGCCCGCTAATGCAGAAATAAACGAGAGGAGCTTTTTGTTCGCAACGAGAACGAAGACCAGAAATGATCTGCGATAAGCTTACTGGTATACTCTGTCTACTGTGTTAAAAAATATACAGATGTAGAAGTACAGACCTCAAACAATGTGGTAAAGGGAGGTTGACCGTAGGTACTTCAGAGGTATATATTTTTTTTTTATTTCAAAACATTTTCGAAAAGGCAAAATCACCTTTGTACCGTAAAAACTGGTTTACTCCGTAAGGAGCCAAGCATAAACGATATTTACATTTTATGCCAGAGTCCCATCAAGGTCACGCTTGTCGACAAAAAAAATTTACTCGAACAATAACGAACAATTGACTCGTTTAGAAGAGTTTTATTCATAGCTCATATCGTAATTTTATCATCAATTTTCACAAGATATATACAGCAAAGCATATGTAACACATTAGAAAGATACATGTTCTTATTGTAGGCTAGTGAGGCAGGAGAGGGTGGTGACAGACGCCTTAAATAGTGCATTACAAGGCGCATTAAAAAAAAAATACCAAAAAATAATTGTTTGGTTATTATGATTCCAAAAGTATCAATCTCTTTAACTTTCAAGTTAATCATCGAAAGTTACGAGCCCCAGCAAACTCATCGAATTAAAAAAAAAGGGGAATAAACACCCACTAATGGCAAGCGATATTCACAATAATCAAATCATCAAATTCAACGTATCAGGGAACCCTAGTATAGAGATTCTATGTACTAGGGTATAAAGAAATTCGGGTACTTTTTGCCTCAAAGAGGACAAAACTAATATTGATAAAATATTATGATATAAACAATCACTTTAAGATCATCTATAAACTATATAGGCAATCAATTTAGGATCATCTATAAGCTATATATTGATAGTCCCAGCTGTAGAGGACTGTTATATAGTGATACATTAGTTTCTAGAAAGTCACGCAGCCCTCAACGAGGGTGAGTGGTTGCCATACAGCTCACGCTATATGTTTTAGCACTCCCGGTTAATGTCTATCTAAATATGGAATGAGGTCTAGGGAGAGGCGTTAGGAATTAAGCACCAATCTCTCTTCATTTCAAATAAGCAACAGAAATGTGGGGTGATAACTTTCGTCTTGTCGCATAAAGATTTTTGGTACTTATGTGTTATCCCAACCTCACTTAAGAAGTGCAGTTAGAAAACAATTCTTACTTCATAACATGCAGAATAATTGTAGCTAACATGTTTGGCACGGAGCCCCGTCATACTTAATTCCTAGCTCCCCTGATGTGCAAATAAAATAACCCATATTTTATACTTTCCGTGCATTCTGCCACCCGTAACTTGTTTTTCCAGTTTTTGTTTCGTCACAGTTGGTTCAATTAACAGTTACACGGGATGAAACAAGAGACGCATTGCAATAACAGACGTGCCAGATTTTTTATTTGACTACATAAAATATATCTTTCATTGTCCAAATAAAAGCAAAGGGATATGTGTGTGGGCATCATGTGCCAGTGAAAATTGTGAATAAAAACTTGTAGTAAAATACGACAAAAGTTGAGTTAAGAACAACTACGCGCTATTCGTTAAGAGATAAGCATACGCGATATTACGACATTTAATGTCTGAGTTGAATTTGTCGTCAAAAAACAAGTTTTATGAACGATATAGGGTTTTTACATGATTTTAGCGTCAAGCTCGTAATTCAGAAGCAGAAGACAAGAAATTGGTTTGAAAATCTTGCAACACGCATTTAAAAAGTTTTATTCATAGCCCATATCTAGTTTTATCATCAATAACACAAGACATAACAAAGCCAATATAACATATTAGCTAAATACATTTTTATAAGTATAGACAGTAACGTTATATTGGGCACAAAAAAAGATAATTAATATCAAACAGTTTTTAGTAAACACTCCAATGATAACTTTGAAGCGAAATGTACTGGTTTACTCTATTAGAAAAATAAACAATTATTTTCATTAAAATATTGTTGAATAAACAAAATAAGAAGGAAAATCAAGGTCAACTTTGCTCTTGTACAGATGTAATTGTCCAAACGATTTATCTCGTATTCAATGTAGATTATTGCAATCGATTTCTATCGATTGTCATCACCGAAACCAGAGAAAACCTTTTTTCTTTTTATTGGCTGTCAGTATTCAAAAAAAATTGAAAATTACTGTAATTCGCTAAGTTGGGCTCAAAATTAGCTAAAAAAATTCGCTTTCGACTAAAAGCTTTCAAATTTGTTTATAAACTATTATATATTCATCCTGTATTATTTTGTTTCATTAGCATTAACCAAACTTGACTTTTTAGAAGTGCCCGTACAATGCACCAGTACCTGAACTAATAATAAGTTATGAAAATAAGGGAGGAGATCACAAGTCCAAAAAAGCTACATCGTTTCAGAAAAAAAGACACTTCTGTGCTTCAGTAGAGGTTAACTATACTAGAGGGTGTGGTCTTTAATGATATTTATATGAATAAATTTTCTTAGTTCTTCACGCTTTTTTCTGAAACTTATGATTCCGATATATTTAAGGGAGTATTCAAAATAGCAAATATCAAGCAGTTTTTGATAACAAACTGTTTCTGCATCACCTATTATGATGAGAGGAGTCATTGTTCAGGCGGTAGGAGGGGGCAGTAAATCTTGGTTAACGTGGGAGAAGTAGGGGCTGACACCTCAATGCAATTAAACATAGAAATTTGTTTACAAAAGAGCCAATATTTAGCTCTCTATGATGTCGAAGTATCCGGCCCAGTTTTTTCTATTCCAGAAATGTCACCCAAATTGCACTTTTAGGGTATCATATGGCACTTTATTAAGGCTTTATCGAGCATAATTTACATATATATATATATATATATATATATATATATATATATATATATATATATATATATATATATATATATATATATATATATATATATATAAACGATAAGAAATAAGAGTTAGCTTTTAAATGTGCCCAGCCCTCTTTGATTTTCCAGTACCTCCAAAGTGACGAAGGAAAAAATATATCGTTGATGTCCATAAAAAAAATGATTAGTTCTAGTTACTCAAGATGGGGGTACTTTACCGTATAAGGTTTCAGCAATGACGATTTAAAGGGTATACTTTTTGATTTGCTAAAACACCATTTTCGATTCCTTTGCAACTGAAAGACGTGATGCACGGGGCTGTTGGAATAGCATGTAGTTCAATTGTGATATTTAGCCTACTATTAGGGCCCGAAAACTCAAGGAAGTAGAATGGCGATATGTACTTCTATTATTATTGGTCCAGGTGATAATATGAAACTCACCATCACCCACCCAAAAACTTGTTTACAATACACTACTTCTACCTGCAGCAACTCATTTATGACAGCCTTATTTTAAATCTATCGATTGTGAAATTTATTTGGAAGTAATTAAGTAACATTTTTGCTAAATAATACTTTTTTTTCGTTATCTTTTGAAGAAAAATATAATATTAAAGTCTTGTGGCGATAAACACAACCTTTACTTTTTTCATATGCTGTTCCGTATTCATTATAAAATAATGTCCCAAGCCATGTTTTCAGACATCTTCAAAACAATTTCGTGTTGCATTGGAAAAGAAAAAACTCCCCTGTCTTTTTAATGCTACCCACTATTAATTTCCTCCTACGAGATGGACCCCCCCCCTAAGGACCCTGATGGGAGGGAGGCGACTGCGGCGGCAGCCAACTGGTGTGCCGCCCCCATACGGGGGAGATACTTGACTAGTTAGTATGAATCCCCCAAATATTGAACAGAACTTCCCTTAATTATTCTTTTCATTCTTTGATCAACAATTTTATTCAACAATGATTGACCATAGAAGTTCTCATTCTGGGGTAACATAGGTTTCCACAAGCACACATCACGCTTAACTAAAGTGATCTCGAAATTGTTCTGGTCAACAAACACTACAAGGAAGCAGTTCTCTTTATCTGAAATGTTAAGTTGTCTTTTAATTTAGGAGAAGTATTTATGCTCCCGTTTGAGTATTAAACAACCTTTCTCAGTGTCCCAACGAAGAAAAAAGCCTTTTAATAAGTTCAGCTGAACAGCTTATTTTTCTGTTTTACCTTCAGAAATAGTTGTGACTGTTTTTACTTCCACAATCCCAGCGTCACATATCCCATCAGGAGACGTTACAAGCCACCATCTATCCTGGTCAGTGAAAAGATCAAAACAGTTTGATGTTTCAACAATGATAACCATTTTTCCTCGACGCATTTAATAGCAACTGGTTAAGAAGTAATTCCATGTTCCATTTGCAATGTGCAGTGTATTTGTTTCCCAGTGACTATTTCTTCAAGTAGTTCTACTGTGGATGTTGTAGGTCGTCGGACGCAATTTGAATAGAAACGTCCATTATAGATTGACTCCATTCTTTTGGACACCCATTTTGGGTTATCAGATTATCCAGCTGTGATGCAAGATAACTGCTGGAGTTGACATTTGGTGGGAGTCATTTTTGCTAAGTAGGCTTCTTTCGCTGCCTTGAAGTCAGAAGATGGGAGATCTGGCTTTTGGCAGTTCTGACCATATTCTGAGTCAAATTTTGGCAGCAATCCCTGCTGGCTGCTACCCTTGCTAGCTAGTCGGGCTTTATACCCGCCTCCGCGGTTTTAAAATGATAGTGGAATTCGTCCTGCGCAAGGTGCGAGTTTTTAACGTTTCATTTAAAAATTTTTTACCCTTTTAGTCGGACTATGGGTAATAATACTCTTTTCGGTGGACAAAATTCGAGCAAAAATTGAGATTCAGATCCAGAATTGGGGTGGTCGAGGGGGAATTAAAGCATCGGTGAATCAAAAAGTTTACTTACAAAAGGGAACATCCGGGGACTTTTTTTATTTTAACTTTTCGACAGGCAACCAGACTTTTTATCCAGGTCTAAACGAATTTGAAGACAACTTTTTCAACTGGGTGAATAAACTAATTTAAACTTTTGATACGTTTCATGAAAGGGGTAGTGGGTCCACTATTTTATACATTGAACGCATGGATCTAAATCTCAGTAGATTTAAAAAAAACTTTATTTCAAGGGGGGGGGGAGGTAAAAGAATAAAATGCCACCCAGATTTGTCGGCTACAGGAGGGGTTCAGGGTTACAATTTTGACACAGGACTGCAAAGCTTTAAATATGCATTTTTAGCAGTAGCCCATAAAACATTTAACAAAGAGTCAACAATGAAAAATCTCGACAGACTTGCTCGCAACGGTGGAAAAAATTTCCCTAAGGTAAATTTTGATTTTTTAGAGGTAAATTATCGAGGGTCATTTAAATAATTAACATTATTTTAGAACGAAAATTAAATTGTGGGGGGGGGGGGGGGTGTTCTCAGTGCGACACCGAATTTGTAGATGGGAGGAAAAAAACGAATAAAAAAGGATTTTTGTATTCAATGCGGACACCGTCAGTGGATAATGTTAAAAATTGGGTATGGGTTATTTACGAGCCTCCCAAAGATGTTAATTCTTATGGTCATTTTTTCCCCGTCACGGCGATAAGTCGACTCCTATCTCAAGGCAAAAAATATGGGGAACGTTTCTATTGCCCCCTGTGCTTTTCGCCATTTAGATCTGAGCGAACATTCTCAGATCACATGGAGCATTGCAAAATTCATGGAAATCAAAGAATAGAAATGCCGGCAGAAGGCAAAGACACTTTACAATTTAAAAATTTTCAAAATTCCCTTCTACGAGTTGATAAACTGTCTTCGGGCTGTAAAACAAGAATTGATGAGGTTTTAAATCCATTAAAGCTAAAAATCGTCAAGAACAACCGACGTTGTGAAGTTTCCTATACGCCCGCTCGTCATAACTAAAAAAATAACATGCACGTGTATGAGTTTTTTTTTACTATGGACGAAGAAGTACAGATGAAACAATGAGTAATTTGTCTAGTAAAAATGACACTCACGGCACTTTTACGGTTACGTCTCACCATTTATCCAATGACATTGTCAGATAAAGAGCAACTGGCGCTGGAAAAGGGGACAATTTGCTGGGTGTGTAGGGGTGCCCTTGCTCCAAAAGACGCGGTCCAGGACCATAACCACCTTATTGACCCCAATTCAACAGGAAAAAGTAACTTTCGTGGGTGGGCTCACAAATCATGTAATTTAAAAATTAAACAACAACCTTTTCTACCGGTTTTTATACATAACTCTAACTATGATCTGAAGTATGTGCTACCAGCATTGGCGTATCTTCAAAGAAATGGAACAATAGATGATGATGCATGGGTGATAGACAGCTTTACGTACAAAATCATACCTAAATCATCGGAAAAGTTGCTTGTTTTGGAATTTATGTGGAAATTTGTTGAAGCCAGCGTTGAGTACACGAAAAAAATTTATTGTTTAGATTCATACATTTTTTTCCCTAAATCACTGAGTGAATTAATTCAGGTGCAGAAAAACAATGACGGCAGCAATGCTTTCTCCGTTCTGAAGCGACAATTTCCAAGTGGTTTATATGATTTGTTAACGGTCAAGGGCATCTATCCCTATGACTATTATTTTTCCATGTTGAGATTCACCGAGGAATCTATTCCTCCAATTGAATCATTTCAGACTGTCTTCACGATCGTAGTTGCACCCCCGAGGAATACAGTTTTGCTAAAAAAGTTTGGGCAGAGGGAGGGTGTAAAAATGGGTTTGACTATTGTGAGGTGTATTTGAAGAGTTTTATGTCTAACTTGTGATACATGACGTGTAAAAATTCGGCCAAATGTTATAGTGAGTCTTCTCATAAGTTTTGCTATTATTTTTCTATAACTTCGCGAGTGATGGACCTTATCCTGAAAATTAGTGGGGACCAAATCGAGCCACTCACCCACATTTCTAATTTCCTAGTCAACGCGAGGTCAAGTAGGGGGGGTTTTGTTTTTCTTAGAAATTTGTACATGGACTCCGATCATGCGTGGCAGCCGACAAGGATAGAATTAGCTTCCGTTAATAGTAAAACTAATCCTCTCTAAACCTCATCCTGGACCCATAATACACAACCACATGATCACTATAAATGGCTCAATGACCCTCAAGCTCCCCATTTTCCCAACATTGACAGCGCTGAGGAGAATAGGCCGGTTAGATGGTTATTTCAAATCGATGGGGAGATACCAGTTGAGCTACACGATTCAGCAAAGAATTTTGTTTTTGAGTGCATCAATAGACCTGTGACTACGAACTCTTTGAGCCCCCACAATAGCCGTTTAGTCGAGGTGGACGGATTGCATTGGACGCCTTCAGAACAAAAACTTTTTGCTGACCATCTGCCGAAAAAAAACATAGTTGTACATCATATGGCGTTAAAATGGATGTGTAACAACGGTTTGAATGTCAAAGAGGTTCACCGAGCACTCGAGTTTAGTCAAAAACATTATTTTAAAACGTATGTTTACACTTTTTTCAACAAAGGTTTTGAAGCACAGACGAAAGCTGAAAAAGAAACTTATTAACTCATTTTAAATTCGGCTTTTGGCAAAATATGTGAGAGTGTTCGCGATAGGAATCGTTGTGACGTTGTGACCGATCCAGAACAATGTGCTCGAATTATTGCCGATCCCAATTACACTTCCTTCACAATCATTGGCCCGGACATGGTACTTTTGAATAGGAAAAAAAGACGCATTGTCTTGAATAAAAATATTGCTGCTGGCAGTGCTATCTTGGAGATCTCAAAAAAGCTCATGTTGGAATTCTACTACAATGTGGCTAGGGTACAGTGGCCTGAAAAGGAGCAAGTAGAGGTCTGCTACGGTGACACGGATTCTCTACTGTTAAAAGTAAAAACACTAAATCTAATTGATGATTTGGCGCACGGTGAAATTACCAGTTCACGGATGGACTACACCAATTGGAGTAGTGGTCTTTACCCTGAGCTAGTAAAACGTCGGGCACCCAATCAGCTTCTATTTTTTAAATCAGAAACAGGAAGCGACTTGATTTCCCGTGGTATGTTTGTAGGTCCGAAGGTGTACTTTATACAGACACACGACGAGGAAATCAAGAAACGTTGCAAAGGAGTACCCAGGCGCTATGTGGATAAGAATTTTAACATGAACATTTATAGGAATGGTATTGTTGAAAATGAAATTCCACGAGCCAAATTGTTGTCAAATCATTCCCAAGACTATAGGAGATATTCTGTATATGTATAGTACAGTGACGTCATGATCTTTTCCGACATGTTTTGCGGTTGCTAAGACGGTTTGATTACTTTCCCTCATTGTCACCTTTCAATCTCAAACCAGGCTGAATCAGTTACCCACATGAAAAGGATTGGTTTAAATAAAGTGATGTAAATTATTTCTTAAAAACCTTTTGGGGGGGGCCTCGTGGCCCGGGGGGCCGGCCGCCGCCAGCGCGGGGGCGCACCGTCACAATATCAAAGTTATCTTTTTTTTTGGACTTAGAGCAGATTTTTTTTTTGTAAATGTTTCAAGTGTTCTCTCTAATTTAATGTTGTATTTTTTTTCTCTATAAATAAACAAAAAAAAGTGTTTTTTTTCTCTGTGTGTACCCATGTAAATGTTGTATTTTTTATTATAAATAAATTTTAAAAAGTGTTTTCTTTCAATGTATTGTTACTTTTTTATGTGCATATAATAAAAGAAAAAAATATGATTCTTTATTCGTCTTCGTCTTCTTCTTGAAGAACAGAGTAGTAGTAGGGAAATTATTTAGTCATTAGACAATTAGAGACTACAGTTAGTTGTCCAGGTGAACTGTTGAAAGGAACAAGTATCAATTTAAAACACTATTCAGATCGTTTCTGTGTGGCCCCTCAATGTCGGGCAAAACAACGCTCTTAACTAAAATAATTAAAAATTGTGATAAAATGTTTGCGGAAAAGCCGAAAAAAATATACTATTGCTATAGCACTTGGCAGGAGTCATACAATAAAATAAAATCAATTGCTGCCACCACCATGGGATTGGTGCAGATACAGTTTATACAGGTACTTGATGTTTTCAACATTATTGAACCAAACTCTTGGCTGATCATTGACGATCTGGCTGAATCTATTGAACAATGGTCCCAGCAAATGCTGCAATTGTTCACTGTTCGCTCTCATCATGAACAGATTTCCGTTACTCTGGTTCTACACAATCTCTTTCATCAGGGCAAATGTATGCGAACACTTGCTTTGAACTGTACCTACTATATCATCTACAGAGTTGTTCGTGATTCTAGCTCGCTAATAACTCTCAATAAACAAATCTATCCAGGTGCCCCTAAATTTCTGCTCTCAGCATACAATCAGGCAACTAATAAACCCCATGGTTATATCCTGCTTGACCTTAATCAAACTACACCCCAGGATCTGAGTATAGTCACTTATATTTTTGACAATGAAATTACAGTATATCTCCCTGTGAACACTAAAAAGACCTATTAGTCGCTATCATGACACTGAAGAAACTACATGAAAATAGGCACTTGTTTTCAGTTCTAAGCACTTCAAAACCTCAGCTAGAAAAGCAGCTAGAAAAGCAATACTCAAACATGGTATTGACAATGATTTCATTAATCTAATATCTGAACTTTGTTTAAATTTGACCGAGGGTAATGTTCAACTACCAGAAGTAGTTAAGCAACAGGCAAAGCAACATTGTTCCATTGTATGTACATGGACCTCTAAAAAGAAAAAAAAGAATTTTAAAAGGAAACGACTTCTTCAGACAGGCGGTAGCTTTTTCACACTTTTACTACCAATAATTGCAGGACTTGTAAACAGTTTTCTCTAGTGAGATTGGCAAAACCCTATAAATTGACTCCAATAGAACTCGCTCTATCACCCGTCAAACACTTTGAGGACGATATGAGTAAATTCCTCGACAATGAAACTATTGAGGATGATAAAAAACTTCAAGATGCACTTCGCCGAGTGGACAAACACTATCGATCAAAGCCCACTGCTGCTGCTGCTGCAGATCCCAAAAAAGAATCATCTCCTTAAGAATCTACTGCTGCTGCTGCTGGAACACAATTAAAGAAGGAGGAATTGTATTAATTTTTATTTAAATTTCTAATTATAAGCCCCCTAAATTATCGTGAAAAAATAACACTATTCCTAACTTATCTCTTGGAAATTTGTCAAATTTAAGTTGGGAGCAATGGGGAAAAGATTATAACTCAGGACAAGATCTATAATCTACTTGATTTAATGTATGACATGGTTACAATTCGTAAAGGACTATTATCATTTGACACTCATGTATGCAACTTTCTAAATACATTAAACTTCCCCAAAAGTCTTATTGGCAATAGACAAATTCTAAAAAAATTAAATGAACGTGCGTCGTCATCATCAACAATGACACCATTAAAATATGAACTTGAAGAAGTAGAAGATTTTAAATCAATTTTGGAAAATACTAGCACACCACTGATGGCTAGACAAAATCGAAGACGTATCAGGTTAACGTCCCCACCAGCAGCCCGTATAAATAAGGGTAATGAACGTTAAACTACGTGATTAGGTTCAAAATGGCTGAAGTTCCGAAAGGTGTTTATGACAATATTGGTGTGGCAGGGAGTTTACGTTCCCCCACCCCTCTTTACAAGGTCATAGGTGTTCGCGACATAAGTATACAGAACTGTCTATAGAATGAATCAAGTTACACTCTGCATAGAAATCATAGACTTCGCGCCAATCAATATCGAACAACTAAAGCCTTTTACCCACTGCATATAATGCAAGCAGATCTCCTGACTCTAGATGAGCTTGAAAGACGTCACAATACACCGTACAAGTACATTCTACTTGCACTCAGTGTTTTTAGTCGCTATGCATATGCTATTCCATTGCGATCAAAGAGAGGTGTTGAAGTTGCTCTGTCCATTGAAAGTATTCTATATAATGATTCATATAAAAAAAATTCCAACGGTTCGTAGTAGGGAAATTATTATTTCTCATTTTGCAAGTATTCTTGAGAAATATAGTATGCTTCTCTATCAGACTCACAGCCCTATAGAAGCTGCATTGGCCTAACGATTGATAAAAACTATTCAAATTTTAATTTCAAGATAGTGTAGATTGAAAAATACTTTGACTTTTATTCATGATGTATATAAAATCATGTTTATTTATAATTAACGATTTCATTAATTATTGTAAAACTCTAAAACAACGGAAGTTCATCATGGGAATCATAAATCAGTAGACACCTTTCTTAAGCAATATTCCTATGAATCAAATTTCAAGAAGGAAAATTGTTTCAATGCTGGTGATACGGTTCGAATTAATAGAACAATTCAGATTTTTGAAAAGGGAACATACTTGTGGTCCACTGAACTTTTTAAAGTGGCAAAAATCCTAAACACTAAACCCATAACTGATCGCCTGCGTGATACCAAAGATGTAGAGAGTCTCGGCGGCTTTTATGACTATGAATTGCAAAAAGTTAAAAATGCTAGTGAAATCTATCAAATTGAAAAGATATTAAAGACACGTACTCGCGGGGGTAAGAAACAGTTACTTGTTCGGTGGCTAGGATACAACTCTGATTTTGATTCTTGAATCGGTGTTAAAGATATTGACAATGCCCCATGATTTCTATGTAAAATTCCTGTCCAACGTGTCCGATCCTCTCTACAATGACTTGAATACGACAAGTGATTTTTGGACAAAACTCTCACCCACCTTCAAATTTGACGGTGGATATGAAGTGGCTCTTGTCGACTGTATTCTCAAAAATACCTATGACATCCTGAGAAAGGACCGTGAGTATGATATAGAAGTTATACCATTAGATTTGACTACGAATGGGATGGGCTATGCCAACTGTAAATGGGTTGAAGTACTTAAATCTAGTGATTATCCACATGTCAGATTGAAATACATTGAATATGATAATATGAGGAATTTGAGTCGTACAATCAATAGAAAAATCTCATATCGTAGGAATGGTACATTCCATTTTAATTTATTCATTGGAACATGATAGGATTTACATTAGCTCACCTGTTGACACTGAAACAATTATTCTCAATGATAATTTGAGAGATGTTCTTGGCTTTAAATAGAATTTGATCCATGGGAAAAATGCTGGTACCGTTTATGGGATGGATCAAGTTATTTTTGCTGATTATCCATCTAGTTTTGCCTCGGACTCTTGCTTATTTTTCAATACATCTTTTTTGGAAACGTCGAGTGTCGGTAATTCAAATATCCCCCTCCTACGTGTTCTTGAACTAAGAACAACTCATGAACTTGTTCATCACTATAATATAAAGTATCTTCAGTGTGTTCCTGTAAACACTTCATATTTGAAACTCTGTCAGTTAGCTCTAAGAAGTGAATTGGGTGATCCTCTAGCAATAAAAAAAGGCTTAGCAGTGATTACTTGTAATTTCCGACCCATTGTCAACGACAACGGTGAATTCACCTAAAAAATGAACAATAGAAGAACTCCATTTGTCTTTCCTGATATTGACTGTTATCTTGATGCTTTGAGTCCACGTCAAATTGGCAATCGATTGGACTACTACAAAGGGCGTACTACAATGTCTGGCTATGGTCTTGGTAGCTGGTTTGCTAGGCTATTTCGTTCTGCACTACCCCTTGCCAGAAAATATCTTGTACCTATTGCATCAAATTTTGCTGCCTCCACACTACAGGACTGGAGGTCGGGCAAGAGTTTCAAGGAGAGTGTTAAGGAAAATATTAGATCTTCAGTAAGAGCCGTTGGTGAACAATTAAAATCTCGACAAAACGGAGAGAGATTGAAAAGGATGCGTTCGCATTATTCACTCATCAGTCTCTACCCAGACAGGAAGCAGAGGACATCAACAGGGACTTTGAGAAATAAAATAGGGAAGAACAATAAGCAGGAGAAGAAGAAAAAGAAAAAGATTGTTCGATCAAAGAAGGATCTCTTCTTATAAGATGACTTATCTCCCCCACAAGGAATCATATCCATCAATCAGTTCCTCATTAAATCTATTCAATGCTGAAAATTCTTATATCAGTGTCAAGTACGGCTACTATGAACAATTACACCCCCAAAAACCCCACTCCGAAAATATACACTTTCAAATATTTTCCAATGAAGACTATTTCATTGATTTGTCATCAACATTTCTTGATTTAAATGTTGCGGTGAAAAAAAAAGTCAGATAATACAACTCAAAATGCTGGCGAAGGTCTCTCCTATGAAATCTACATTATAAAGAACCTATTCAAACAAGTTAATGTATTTATTAATGGAACATTGGTGAGCACTAGCAATAATTTATCCAACTATGCAAGCTACATACAATTTATGATGATGACGCCAAAGACGTACAAGGAGATGAGAGGATAATCATTGGGCTATGAATATCGAACAGGTATTGATACTGACGGTGAGTTGACTACTTCAGTGACCCAAGAGTATCATCTGGTCGGAAAATTAAATCATAAGATATTCAATATATCCCAATGGCTACCCCCCAATGTCAAGATTGACATAAAGTTACAGCTGGACCCATCGAATTTCATTTCGAGAAAAACACTTCCTCCAGCACCCGA
This sequence comes from Artemia sp. Qi Xiang Cuo, assembly GCF_049724085.1. Classification (NCBI taxonomy): domain Eukaryota; kingdom Metazoa; phylum Arthropoda; class Branchiopoda; order Anostraca; family Artemiidae; genus Artemia; species Artemia sp. Qi Xiang Cuo. Next base: position 41,220,489 of record NC_142802.1, read on the forward strand.
TGCAAATGTTATTATCACATCTGCAATTCTCCACGTCCGAAAACAACAGGTTAGGAGCTCTGTTGCATTGGCAGTGGAAAAGCTAAGAGCCAATGGTACCAACATTAAACTTCTCGTCCTCCGTTGGATCACCAATCAGCGTCACATTGCCACCGACTCTCGTAGCTGAAGCGATTCTTCATTTATCAATGGAGAAATCCTATCAAAATTGGCTTTGGCCTTCGTGAAGAGTGATAGTGCCTGTGGATCCTGGACTGACTTCCCCCATGATTTTAATTTTTTCGATCTATCTAGCCTCGTGTGCAAAGTGAATGGTATTCCACTGTACACTCAATCATTTGACAAAAAATCCTATAGAACTCTCTACGAGTTCACCATGCAATCCCTAGATCATGACTCTTAACTGTTTGAAAATGGAATAACCGATTCAATATTTTCAAAAAATCATGGGTTATTGTTTTGGATTTGTCAGGCACGCAAGATATGACCATAGTACGAACAGGGAATGTACGTTTAGAGTGTACATTTGCCAATGCTCTGACTGAGAGTATCACGCTAATATCACTGAGCCAATTCGAAACATATTGGGAAGTCATATCCGACGGCAGTGTTCTACTAGACCTAGCACCATGAGCAGAAACCAAATAATCAACGTATTTAGTATGGATCCATACTTGTCCCAGTACAAGTCCTATTGCATACATTCGGACTTCATTGCAATAATTCCAAGTGTTAACAATACCCTAGTCATTGTTAATAGCAGTCCATCGACTTTGACGACCGGTCATTGGCTATGCATCTTTCAAACAGCGAAGAACATTGAATTTTTTGATCCTCTTGGCCTATCGTATAAATTCTACTCTACATACATCAGCAACTTTATTGAAAGCAGGGGGGAAAGCATTGTTGAAAATAAACGAATAGTACAGGATTTAACGATTAAGACATGTGGCTTTCATGCACTACTCTTTTTCATGTTCAGGTGTCGTGGCTACACCTACAAGTGGTTTTTCGACATCTACGTTGACTTACCTCAATTGAACGACTTTCTAGTGGAGAATATACTTACAAGTGTATTTAATATTGATTTTAGTGCCCTAAGAATAAAAAGTTCTAAAGATGTATTTGAAATTGTTTATTAATAAAAAAAAAATTATATCCATGATAAAATGACTTTTATACCCTTGAGATTTAATACACTACTAGATCCTTGTCGACAGCAACTAGTGTAGATAGATATTCTGGATTAAAAGCGTTCTGATCATCAGAAACTATATAGCAAAAGTTACATTTCCTATAGTACTGTGTGAGTTCTCTCTTTTCATACCTCTTTGTATAGTCAATAACACTCTTCGCATTCATTCTATAGAATTCACATGTTTCCATTGGTTTATTTGAAGCAATTTCACAAACAGTGTCCTCAAGTGTCGAATCCCATTCCGTCACAGCAAAATAAAAATCAGTGGGCTTATAATCATAACACCCAGTGTACTCACATCGATGGCAAAGAAACCATATTCTTTTGTTGTTCCAACAGTTGAATCGATGACCCGGTTCCTCCTCCCAGAACAATCTAAAACCACGACGATACCAATCTCGTAGTAATAAACTAAAATCACGGTTAGGATTCTTTCCAATCATTTCAGGATATGTATTCTCCCACTGCTTACATTTATCATAATGACAATCGGAGTATAGGTAGCCTCTAGGATAAGCGTCAAACACATATTCAAGACAGGAATTAACGCATTTAATTTATTCAGCATATCTTCTAATCACTTTGCGTGTTGTGCATCATCTACACTTTTCATCAAAATCATCACTCATTGTGCAATTCTCACATGATGATGATGACCTGTTGCCCAGTGAGTACATACATAACGGACATGTATGGAACATTTTGTCATGTGTTGACACTCTCACTGCCACAATGAAACTGAGCTAGCAACAACAAAAAATTGTCTGAGATAGAGAGAGAGAGGAGTAAATCATCCTTGAGCACCATCTTTCTCATGAAAAAAAAGTCCTAAATTTCTAAACTAATGTTTAAAAGCATATCCACAATATCATTTTGCTGTGTCGTGATCAATGTATCAATAAATTGTTTAAATGCACTTGGAACACAATGTAGAAGATTCATACAATAGTCTAATGATGGAGAATCAGTTTTCATTGTATCGATAAGCACTCCTCAAGAAAATATCTTCATTTGAATGTACAAGTCTATAAAGTCATCGTCTAGAATCAAATGTTTTTAAATAAGAATTAGAGTCCTCATCATTCGCTCTTTCTCGAATCTTTCCATTTTTTAGAGTTCTAACTCTCTCACAATCAAGTTTAGACTGAACAGAATTTCATTTTTGTACTCTAAAAAATATACGCTTGTCTACTATAGAAAGAAAAAATACCATTGATTTAGAAACAGTTTTATTGAACATAATTACAATAATAATATTCACTGATGCATTTTGTTCTCATCAATATATTTCGATAGGACATCTAATGCTGACCGAAGTTTATTTATATGGAGAATATTCACTTTTCCAGCAAAACATAGCTGCTCCTCCTGCTTAAATTTGCTTAATGATATCACGTATCTCGCATACATAATGTCCCATTCAAGAGATAGTCTACAACCAGAAGTGATTTCCAACGCCACATTGGGTACTCGTATATCGCTTCTGCTGCTGCTGTCATTTCCATCATTAATCTCCCAGAATGTAAATGCACCACTCATTTTTTTTTCTCCACACACATCCTTTCAAATAAAAACTATTATGTTTGAACTAAAGTATCTTACTAATACGAATTGTAACTAAAACTATTCCTTTTATTCAAATCAAAATCAGCAATCAAATTATATTCGTTCCTCTTTGAAAGAGTGTAATGACCTTTAGAATAGAATACCTACCAGAAAAACCTGTTCGGTACAGGGGCCTTGGCAAATTCAAAAGGTCAACTCTACTCAGGGTTTCCTTGTAACTCTACCCTCATTCAATCCAGGTTAGCTTAAAAACAGACTAGGTTAGGTAAAAAAGAACATATCCGTTCTTAGGGGTGGGGCAACAGGGTCAGCTGTCCCCGGCGCTACATCAAGGAAGGAGGCGCTCGGAGGATTGCCTACTTTGATCGAATTTTTCACTTCTATTTGGCTTTTTTGCTTTTATTTGAGTTGTGAGGGGGGTATTGCAATTAATTTTCGTACTTGTTAAATATCCAGCACACAATCGAGATGTGAGTGTGTTATGAATATTTAACAAGTACCTTAATTTTTCCCGGGTTACCCGCAACTTCAGGGACAGCTCTGTAATAGAGGGGGGATAGCGGCTAATGTTGTTGAGAACATTTCAAGGAAAGGTCCTAATAGAATAACAGTAGTACTATATAATTTACTTTTCCATATATCATCATCGTATTTATAACAATATAGTGTTTCTTAAGAGTATAATTCTATCGGTTCTAGGCATTTAACCCCCCGGAAAATACCCCCCCCCCTGCAGAAAATACTACCACAGAAAATACCCCCACCGTGGAAAATCTACCCCCCTCGCGGAAAATACCCCCCGTAGAAAATACCCCTCTCCCGTGGAAAGAGGTATGAAAGGAGTTGCCCCTTCCACAAGACCTTGCTTTTTACGCTAAAGTTTTGACTTGTTGTCCTAATTCTTTAAGAACGATTCCTGAAACACAATGGCCGTTTAATTAAAACAATAAGCTTTGATTTAAAATTCTATAAAAAAAAATTAACGTACAGAGCGAGGTCTTGAGGAGGAGGCAACCCCTTTCATATACGTAATAATTTCAGTTTGTTTTAAATGTTGATGTTGCTCCTTACTTTCAGTTGAGAAACCTTGCTTTTTTAATTTAATTTCTGATCGTTTTAAAACAATACTGAGAAATCCGGCTCTCTCTCCATGAAAAATTCTGGTACTTGTGTATTATACGCCACTCACTCAAGTTTACGATGCGTAATACTCGAGAAGAAACCGGTTTCTTTGCTAGTTTTTTCGTTATTTTAGCAACAAATTTGGGGTATATATTTTCACATTGGGGGGGGGGGGTAAAGTAGAGCAGATCTGCAGGCAAAATAAGTTAGGCACAATTGTTCTTCATATTATGAAGTAAGAATTGTTTTCTGATTTCAAACTGTCCAAATACTTTACCCCCTCCCCTTGTGTGCAAATATATAGCCCAAATTATATATTTCCCATCTATTATGTCACTTGTCCTTGTCTTGTCTCGCTCTAAGCTGAAAGAAACTAAGGAAGAAACTGAGTTGTTCTCGAGTTTTACACAGCGTAAACTTGAGTGAGTGGCGCAAAATACACAAGTACCATCCGTCCCCTCTCCGGAAAAAAAACTCAAATAAATTCTAAATTTTGAACCGCCTTTTGTTCCCCGGGAGGGGGGTGGGTGTTGTATTGTCTCTGGGGGGACCCACGGGCCCCCAATGATAAAATAAATAAAAAACAAGAACTAATAAAATTTCCCTTAATAAATGCGGTTTGTTCTATTAATCTGAGTATGATGTTTCCTTCCATTATTACCCATATTTTGAAGTGTCTGTTAAAATAACATTTTATCTAGTAATTGTATTGAAATATTAGCCAAAAAATTTTCATCGGGTCAAGAAAGTGACAATAAAGTTATAGATATTACTTTTTATGTCATTGGTTTGACATTACGAACCAACTGTTGTTGAGAAATAAGGGAGAAAAAGATACCTAGAAAATTAGTTTTTCAACTATACCTGTAGCCAGTCTAGCCATTAGTTCCATTGTAACTGTAGTGATTATTACTTGGAAACTGGGGTGGATCCAGGATTTTTTAGGGGGGGGCGCAAAATAGGTTGATCCGATAAAAAAATTAGGTGGGGGGGGGGCAAAATAGGTTTATCCGATAAACTTGCGTTTCGAGCAAGTTTAATTAACGTAAACTTGGGTTAATTAAGTAAATTAAACTACTTTAGTTTACGCTAGGCGGGGGCGCCCCCCCCCCTGGATCCCACAATGCTTGGAAAAAGCGCGAATGGCAAATTTATGAGTATATTTATTTTTTCGCAAGCTAACTTTCAAAAGTTTACCCGTAATTCAGTCAAATGAACGAATATGGAGATAATTTTATCTTTTTCATGCTACATTTTCATTTGCATACTTAGTGTGGATTAGAAGCAAATGTACATAGATTAATGAAACGTACATAAATAAATTAAATTGAGATTTGTAAGCAACTTTGAACAAAATAATACCAAAAGAAATAACTCATTTTGTTCTATAAAGAAAATGTATCGAATTGGAAATTCAAGATTAGATAGAAACAGAACAAATACAAATAAAAAATATTACTTACTTTTTGAACTGTCCTGAGTTTCGCTTCAGCTTCTTTCCTCCGTTTTTATTTCGCATAATCAATCACACAGTCCGATGCACAGAAAAGAATATTCAAATCACCCTAGCCGAGAACTTTTTGTCTTGTCTGATTGTAAAATTGGTGTTTCTAGACAGGTAAACAAAACGATAGCCGCCCACTTTAAATGCATTTCAAACAGCCTTCCGAAAGGATCCGCCCTTTATTCTTTGAATGAGAAATAGCGAAGCGAAGTCCATCTATTTTGTAACAATTTAACATTTTTTGTGTTTTCTTGCAAGTTGACCTTATTTTCTACAGAAACGTCTAAGTAATATAAGAAATCTGCCACGGTGACTGCATAGATCTGAAGCTAATGAACAATATGATACAAATACATTGTCTATCCCGTCAAAATAGTAGCTTCAGATTAGTCACAAAATTCTCTGTTTTTAAAAAGCATTTTCTGTCTAAAAAAAATTTGAATCATATTTCAAAATATAACTCGGTGAATTCATAGATCTAAGTCTCAGCTATCGAATAGTACCAAAATTGTCATCTTTAGTCGAAAATTGAAGACGGCACGCGGTTTATTTAAAAATGGTCAAAAACATGCATAGTTTACATAAACCTTAAGTTGCAATATTCCTATTTTATTTTACGGTTTTCATTAGAGGCAACTAGTGTTTGGGTTGCTAGAGGTATACACAACTAGAAAATAAAACCAGAAAATAAAATCCAACCAAGTAAAATAGACAAAACCCAAGAATGAACTAAAATAAAACAAAACATTATGTAATGATTTAACTTCAACGGGACAAAAGAAAAAGTTTAAAAAGATTACGAGTGTGAGCCTTTTTTTTAACTTATTTGTTTTTACTCAGTTGAGGGCATACGAAAGAAAATCAATAAAAAAGAATTATTTTTATTTCACCTTTATATTCCATTTTGCTTATTACTTCACGTCTTTACATCCTTTGGTAAGATATTAAAGCATTTTTGGACTATGTTAAATTCAGTCAGTAAAAAAGAGAGAAAAAAAAAGTTCTTTTTCGATTTCAGTTTTTCCATTTCTGAGAAAACGTCATCAGCCGACTATGCGTACGCTAAGAAAGAAAAATTTTTATAACAACCGATTGCTCCATCTAATTCGGCTTCTAAGTACACACAAATATTCTAGAAAAAAGAAAAAATTCTTCAATTTTTCAAATCTGGCTAGCAAGTAAACGAAAATGAGTTAGAAAATATACGAAGGAACATTAGATCATCATCGTATGGAGGGGTTCAACATTGGTTTTCGTAGTTCCTAGGTGTTTCAAACAATTCACATTGCTTCGTGTGATTCAGATTTGCCCCCCTCCATCTTCAAATAATTCCCTATCTACAAGCCAGTGTTTAACCAGCATTTCCCTATTTTTGCTTCGTTTGTTTAGAACACAAGTTTTGACGAGCTAAATAATACGTTTGTTTTCAAGTAAACCCTAACTTGCTCAGCCCTCCACTGAGGTTTTCCTTATATTTTTTGTGTAAAGTTAAAAGAAAGAAAAAATATTTGAAACATGCATTACTCTGACACGTGACCTTTTTACAATTTTAAATTTCGTATTTTCACGCCTATCTCTGATCCTAATTAACTTGGTACGTCCACAATTTTTTTCAGAAAAAAAAAAAAAAAATCAGAACAGTTTAACAAAAAAAATAAAGAAAGAAATATCCATCTTTACATGTTCCACTTGTTCAGTAGCTCAGTTGAGATGAACAACGTAATGAGGTAAGATTTGCTTTTCGTTATTAATGATAATCATATTTCCTCTTCCCATTGAATCCTTGCCCACACGATTTGAATCATATCCAGCAGCACTATTAATACCACCACGGGTATTTACATCCTGTGATTTCCCTGGTAATATTTTGCACAGAACAAGGGCCTTAACTCCACCAGCGTATCCCAATGAAGTTTCAGGGAATTCTGAAAAATAATGCCCGTATCCATAGGCAGTCGTCTTTATATAAGAAGTTTGGAAATTACTCTCAAGAACAGAGTCGATGTTTGAGTAGACAGGCGTGACGTGAAATTTCAAAATATGTTTTGCTTCATCTGCATTATTTCCATACTTCTCTTTAAATAGCTTTAGTGTTTCAACAAATTTGGATTCAAGGACAGGGTTGACAATAAAGGTAATTTTTACAACCTCCCTGGTTTTACAATGGCGTCGAAACTGTGCCTCAGCAACACGAAAGTGGTAATCTAGCTCATCAGAGGGGTCAAATGACCTACTAGGAAGAATTTCGTGTTTTTGAAATGTCGTAGCTAGAGTGCTTGCAGCAGAAATGGACAGTTGGGTCACTGTGTAGTTAATAACATATCTTGGATACGCTTGACGAGGGTCATAAATCACAAATTCATCAAACATAACCCCTCCTGCTATTTTTGTGTCCCGGGGGGGCAAAGACAGAGTCATAACCTAATATTGAGGACTGGTAACTTTCATTTCTTTGCCGAACGAAACATCACATAAAAGTAATACATTAGATCCTTTGGTATAAACGGCCTGAGCACTCTTACTAGAATCGGTGGCAAAATAAATACCACAACCAAACATTCGAACTTGGCCGTCATTCCGAGGTAATCGAAAGCCATTACGTATAATTTTCTCACAAGCTTCAGCATTCGTACCGTGGAATTTCTCACGTGTATTTGAAGCTTCGATTAAGTTGGCTTGACAAGAATGAAAAGCTTCAAGCAGACTTGCATTGAAAACTTCCTTGACTGAAGTCAATTCAGGATACCAGCTATGGGTAGGTTGGATGTATTTCAAAACTTTATCTCTCACATCCAAAAATGCTGAGGATGAAGGATCCAAATCGATAATTTTGAATTTTGTTGCCTCATTCTTAAATTCTATCGCTTTTTGCGTCGCCAAATCTTGGTATGTTTTAATTCAACGCTTTTGGGTTTCTGAAAAGAAGAAAAACCATGTTTAACTAATCAGATTCAGTTTAATACTCATCAAATTAGCATTTAAGAATGTACCAATATCAATTTAATTCATCTGCTTTTTAAAGATCACCGTTGACGTCTACTTTATTATAAATTAAAATTGGTGGAGCGGCATATAACCAAAAAGTCAATTACTTACTACCTGTAACTTGTTTGGGAGGAGGATTTACTCGATGTTTCCTGAGAAATTGCCTAAGGATTGTTTTTGGTACCCGACTGACAGACCAAATCTCAATCAGAATGCCATACAAAAATGCGGTTCAATCCAACTTTTTAGGGCTATCGAGAGAGAAACGTTGAGATGGCTAGGATACGTCCTGCGGATGAAGGCTGACAAATTGCCGACGATACTCTTTATTAGTCAGCCGTCTAGGGCCAATCAAAAGCAGATTGTCCCGAATGGGATGGATGGATGTAAAGAGTGAGGCTTTAAATAAATTGAATGGTTGAGTGTATTGAGCCAGGTCACTGCCTACTCCTTCCATTCCTTTTCCCAATTAATCAAGGATTTTCGGTTCAACACCTGTTTGATCAGAGTGGTATCTGGCCTCCGACATACCTGAAAAAATCAAGTTAGGCGGTGTCTTTCTTTATTAGTGCACCTCGATTCACCTCGGAAAACATCGAAAATAATAAATGAAAAAATTAATAATGTAAAAAAAAAAAAATCCATCTAACATTACAATTGATGAGAGTTAAAATAACGGATGAGAAAGGAATAGCGAATTCATTAGCTGATCATTTTAGGAACATTGGGAATTATCTGGTGGATCAAATTACTGATCATTAGCTGATCATTTATTAGCTGATCATTTTAGGAACGTTGGGAATTATCTGGTGGATCAAATTATTGATCATTAGCTGATCATTTTAGGAACGTTGGGTATTATCTGGAGGATCAAATTACTGATCATTAGCTGATCATTCATTAGCTGATCATTTTAGGAACGTTGGAAATTATCTGGTGGATCAAATTACTGATGGAAGACATAATGATAGGAAATGTTTATCGAACAAAGTAGACAAGACTATATTTATATAGTTTTCTATAGTTTATATATATTTATATCCAGTTCTTGGAGTACCATAAAGCTGTTACTAGCTTGAAATAACGGATTTCGACAGAATGTGATGGTATGTCGACTTCTCTGTTTAAAGAATTAGCCGATTTACTTTCTCAGTCGCTTTTATATATTTTTAGTTCTTCGTTTTGTTTGTCCTTTTTCGGTTTGTCCTTAAGTAGCCAAAGTTTTATATTTATTTAAAAAAGGTGACAAAGACAATCCAACCAATTATATGCCTATTACAATTTTATCACCTCTTTCTAAAGTTTTTTAAAAGATACCAAAGAGTAGGTTTACTTCATTTCTGGTAAAGAATAATTTTTTCTCTCAGTCAGTTTGGTTTCTTCAGTGGTAGGTCAACAGAGCAAGCAGTAGCTCCTCTACATCATTTCTAATCAGAGGCTCTGGTTGATAATTATCTGGCGGCAGCTATATTTTTTTACATAATAAAAGCTTTTGATACGGAAGACCAGGGAATTCTTCTTGATAAGTTTGAAAATATAGGAATTCGTGGAATAGCTCTTGGCTTGGTGAAATCGTATTTAACTGAAAGAAGTTTTAAATTCCAAATTGGCGAGGAATCATCTCATACTTTTCCGCTACAAAATATAGGGGTACCTCAGGGGTATGTATTGGGCCTAGACCCCGAAGCCGCGCCGAAAATCGGCGGCGCGCCGCCGAAAAAAAAAAGGCGGCACGCCGCCGAACTTGCATCAGCGCGCTGACGCCGCCGCTGAGTGGACCGGTGGCGGCGGCACTAATCCGCCGCCGTTTTTTTTTCTCTTTTTTGGTTATCGATATCGACCTCCGGGCTTCAACCGTCATCCTGGCTAATCTGTTTCTTAAAAATAAATACTGTCATCTTGGGCTCGCCATGTATATCGGTTCACAGGAAGGAGAAGAAGAAATTTTTCTTGAAACAAGAATTCTACCTTCCACTTTAAAATTCTGTTCATTTTTCTTTCTGATTTTTCGGATGAAAAGAGGTAGGTAAAAGAGCATTAGGCAATTCAGGATGTTGTCATAGGCAGCGCAATCGCGATGTCTAATTAAACAACGATGTTGGCACAATGTATTATTTTTTTTTGTTTTTTTTTTGTTTTCCCTAAAATGACACCTAATAAAAAATATGGTTTTGTAGTAAATTAAACAATAGTTAATTCGATATGACATCGGAATAGACAGTGCCCTTTTTAATATATGAAATAGATTAGAAAGCGATTCACCTCCTTTCCACACCTACTCTATTCCGAAACACATCCGATTAAAATTTTAAGAAAAATTTTAAGGTTTTGTAGTTATGCCCTGGATGTATATAAGAACGATGTTGGCACAATGTATTATTTATTATTTTTTCTTTAGACCAGGGCACTTCATATCGAAGATATTGTCGTAGAAACTTCGAAAAGGGCTCATTCAATTAGAGATTGGAGTGGATTGTGCCCTTTTTAATAGTCGAAAATGATTGGAAGGCAACTAACACCCCTTCCACGCCCACCATTTCCCAAAACACATACAATCAAAATATTGAGATAGCCATTTTGTTTAACTTAGTTGAAAATTCTGGAAATTAGGTCTTAGAGGATGACAACCACCCTCACAGCCCTTAGGGTAAGGGCTGTAATTTATGCTTAGGGGCATATACGGTGTTTATAGAAAGCGTTGTCGTAGAAACTCAAAAAGGGATGATTAGTTAGGAAATCGAAAAGCCTAGTGCCCTTTTTAATAATCGAAAGTGATTGGAAGGCTTGACATTTTTATAGTACAGATCGATGTGGGTATAATGTATTCTTTTTTTTGTTGTTGTTGTTGTTTAGATCAGGGCACTTCGTATCGAAGAAATTGTCGCAAGAACTTCGAAAAGGGCTCATTCGATTGAAAATAGAAAGGGCTGATGTCCTTTTTAATAGTCGAAAGTGATTGGAGGGAAACTAATCCCCCTCCCAAGCCGACCCTCCTGTTTGCCTTTATGTTTAAAAAGTAAATGTTGCCTTAAGATTAAATCAAAATGCACTGTGTTTATGCTAATTCCCAATAAGGCATCTCAGCAGTATCCCAAGAACGACTGAGGGTATTATGTTCAAACTTTCAGGGCTTCTTCTGCTCTTAAAATTTGACCAAATCAAAATAGCGTAAGTGTATCCAAGCTATCAAAGAAAGTAAACAATTTTTTTTGTGAATGTTATCAAGTTTTCCATTTCAGGTCAACTAGAGGATGTATGAAACTAAATTAAACACTATTATTTGTGTACAGATTTTTATAAGGGTCTATGTTGTTAAATTTTGCTGAAAATTGTTTTCCAGCATACAAATAGCAGGCCAAACTATAAATTCTTAAAAAAACGAAAAGATTTAAAGAATGATTGTCTTTTTCCCTGAAAAGACTGTCAATATAAAACGAACATAAATTAATTAAAAAAACTGTTTCCAAAAAATAAGTTTTTTCAAAGAAAAGTAAAGAACTCTATTAAACCAAAAATGAGCAAAATTAAAGTCAAATAAGCTACCAAGCGTGAAACTACCACAAATCAGCATCGATAAATAAATGAAACCCAAACCCAACAGAAATTACAATAATTAACCGAGTCAAACTCAAAACGAACATAAATTAACATGAGTTGGGCTCAAAACCCTATGCCTTCTCAAGGCCAGAACAGAATTTGCACTTTACTGACTAAAACACAAATGAATTTGCATTGTCAGTTTAATATACATATACTGATATTTAGTAATTAAAATGTTAATATTATTTGATTTATTAAAGTTATAAAAGTAAAAACATTTATATTTTTTCAGTAAAGTGCAAATTATGTTCTGGCCTTGGGAAGGCATAGGGGTTTTGAGCCCAACTTATGTTAATTTCTGCTCGTTTTGAGTTTGACTCAGTTGTTCAATGTTATTTTTGTTCGTTTTGGGTTTCATTTATATATCGATGCTGATTTGCGGTAGTTTCCCGCTTGGTAGATTATCTAGAGCTAGTATAGAAATATATCTATAGAAATGAATTGCATTTTTTTGCACAGTTAGCAGTGCACACTGAAGTTTAAGTAGCCTTAAACTTTGACTGAAAACGTTATATATTGACCACTTCTTTCAGAAAAGAATTTCGGAGGGTTATTCCGTGTTGATAAGAAAAGAGGGTAAATGTGCAGTTTAGTTCCTCCTGTAGTGTAGTGCGCAGGAGCCCTATGGTGAAGGTGCAGGTTTGTTCTCCCTTATAAAACAACTTATTTCAGCAGATATAAAGAAGAAGCCCATTTGCGGCATTCTGTGGGACCCCAAGGTCCAGTACTAGTATCAGATCTCGCGAGTGGCAGTTTACGCTCGTCAAGTTCTGGCTGTACCGGCCACATATGCCCCAGCTAAACGGCTTTTTAGCACGACAGGATTGATAGTGACTGCAAAAAGATCAATGGCTCCAGGCAGAGTGAACAAACTGACTTTTGCTACATCAATTGTAACTGAAGTGATGTAACCGCTGATTTAAAATTGTTGGTGTTTTTAAGCCATGGTATCTGATTTGTATACAGTGTTTTTTTGATGTTGTTTTTTTTTTCACTTCCTTTTCGTATGTATTTGATGAACAGGAGATGTTTGAACTTCAAACTTTGAAAGTTATACACACATTAGCCCAAATCATTAACAAGAAGGAAATGACTAAACACGGGATTTTATAGGAACAATGCGATGTTAAACCCCTGGGTCTAGTGGCTAAAAATGAGAATTCTGCTTGGTCTGATCGACGGTGAACATAAACACTTTCCGCACGGCCCAAAAAATTCCTGTTTTGTCATATTGTTCTTGTATGTTTTTAGCCAACCATTTAAAAATCATTACTAAAATCGTGGTTGAACGTGCTTGGTGAGGTGTAATTTTTATTATTATTTTTAATTATAAAAATCGGCACGCCGTGGCGCGCTCCCCCGCTAAAAAAGGCGGCGCCGCCAAAAAAATATTTGCGCGCCTGGCGGCGCGCCGCCCCCCATACTGAAACACACATTCGCCCCCGGCTTTTCGGCGTGGCGCGGCGTCGGGGACTAATTGGGCCGATACTTATTTTAATTTATATAAATAATCTTCGAAATTGCATGCCTTCGGAAGAAGAATTACCGATATTGTTTGCGGATGACACAATTAGTTTGAATTCAGGCAATGGGGAGGACCTACGATTTTCCCTCGAAACTGTTGCTTTGAATGTAAATTATTGATTTCATGATAATCGACTAATATCTAACCGAGAAGTCGGAACTTATGCAGATGAGTATGCCAATATTCAAAAGAAGTTCCCTGTGCCAACAAAGTCTATTGCACCTACTTTCCCCCAATCCCCTCCATGGAATTGGTCATTTCCCATAATAAACACTGAATTTTCAAAATGGAATAAAGATTTAACCCCCATTGCTTTTGTCCAGAAAAAATTTGCAGAACTTAATACAATTACCTATAAAAATCACTTCCAAATATTTTTTGATGGGTCAAAAATGAATGAGAAGGTTGCAAGTAGTGTTTTCCTTCCTCACCTGAAAATTGCAATGGGCAAGAGATTATTTAATAATTTATCTATAATGTCTGCTGAGTTAAATGCCATAATCATGGCATTAGAACACCTTAAGCAAAACCAATCTTAGAGCCTAGCCAACTATACCTGCACACAGAGCATAGAAATCGACATCTATCATCTTATATTTGAACTCCTAAAGTCGAAAGATCTGCTGAAAGATATCTGAATGTATATAATAAATATGAGGCAATCAAGCCAGTAGCTCTGTAGCCCACAGAGTGAAGCAAAAGGAAAAGGGCTAAATAATTTTACTGAAAAGCCCGCTTGCTGTTAAATAGAAGAAGAAGAAGAAGAAGCAGATTGCTAGTCCTATTTAGTGAAGATAAGAACTTTGGGGGGTGAGCAAGGTACACAAGAAACTTCTGAATCTTCATCCTGGGACTCAGTTGAACAGTTAACCATGAACTTAGATCCTTCTACAACACCAGAACAAATGATTGAAATTTGGAAGAAAAACTTTGATAATGGATATCTCAATTCAAGACACTTTAGAGACTATTGGAAGTTTAAAGTCCCCAGTATTTTCAGTCCTGGTATGAACTGTGATTGTCTACACATTGTATTTGATGAGGATGAGGTGAAGAGGGTTCTACTAGACCCTTTGGAAATGTTCATTTGTGGAAGAGACCCTAAAGCTGTTTTCAAAGTATAGAACCTTTTTTTGTTTTTGAATATTCATAAGGCGATATTGATAGACATTTTCTTTCTGAACCAGCTAGCCTCTAATTAAAGCAACATTCTTAGCTTAACTCCTAATGTTGACATAGGCCTAATTTGATTTAATGTTAGCCTATTTGGCTTGGTCATATTGTGCCATAATCCCAATTTGGAAAATTTCTAGGTGGTGCTATAATTTAGCTAAGGTAAAAGTGGAAATGTCATTTGATGCCTTTTTTAAGCTCTTTCATAATTCAATAGGCTAATTGCCTTGGACATCCACCACATGGCTAATATGGGAGTAAAGTTCATTTGTGATGCAAATGAAGGTAAATTTCTACCAAATCATATTATTGACTTATGCATAAAGTGAATAGCCTATGCCACTTGATGCCTCTTTGGTAAAGTTCTACAAAATCATATTATTGAGTTAAGAATAAAGTGAATACACCATTTGATGCCTTTTTTTTTAGTCTGATTACAAATATAATAAGCATTTCTATCAGAAATGAATTCCAGCCCCCCCCTATATAGGCTATACCTAACCCAACCTAACCTAAGCCTGAATTGGCCTATATAGGGGGGGGGGGCTGAAACTCATTTCCAATAGAAATGCTTATTATATTCATAATTAGCATAAAAAAGGCAGTATTTATTTAGCCATGGTACACCTCATAATCACAATTGATAATAAGACAGTATATATTTTAAAATATGGATAATGATAAAAGTGATTACATTATCCAAGATAACAACCTTCATCTTCACATGTCCCCTATAAACATAATCAAAAGAGAAAGTTTCAAAATATCACATCATTGAAAATTCAATTCTCAAGTCATTTTAAATTGCTGCTGTAAACTCCCGCCAAATAAGTTGTTTTATAGAAAGCGTTTAGCACGTGTGTCAAAAAATGTGTTTAAAGAAAAGTAGTGGTAAATTGAAATTATAGAAATTCTGTGCATCTTTTGTAACCTAACCTAAGCTAACCACTGCTATTAATATTTTGTATTTACACCACTGCTATTCGCCCTTTGCCACTGCTCTTTAAAAAAAAAAATATCAAAAAGACTGGCATGAACGCTATCTATAAAAGAACTTATTAGGCGGCAATTTAAAAAGACTTAAGCATTGAATTTTCAACATGGTGATATTTGGAAACTTTTTCTCTTTAGAGGATTTTTAGAGGAAAGACTTGATGATAAAGGTTCTCCCGTTGGATAATATAAGAACTAGGATCATTATACATATTTTAAAGTAAGAATTGTTTTCTTAACATGTCTCCTTATCAGGTGTCACAAGGCTAAACAAATACCAAAAAGGCATCAAATGGTGTATTCACTTTATTCCTAACTCAATAATATGATTTTGTAGAACTTTACCGCCTTTTTTATGCTGATTAGGAATATAGTAATCATTTCTATTGGAAATGAATTTCAGCCCCCCTATATATGCCAATTCAGGGTATATATTTCTACAACATAACCCTGAATTGGCATATATAGGGGGGGGGCTGAAATTCATTTCTGATAGAATTGATTATTATATTCATAATCAGCATAAAAAAAGGCATCAAGTGGTGCATTCACTTTATTCCTAACTCAATAATATGATTTGGTAGAAATTTACCTAAATGAATGTTATGTTTAGATTCAGTATGCAATTCTGGGTATATATTTGCACATTAGGGGGGTGGGGGTATATATTCTGTGAATATATAGATTCTAAAAAATTCATGAATTTCTTAGAAAAACTGATAAAAACAAGGATAGAAGTGAAGATTAAGGCTTTCCCCCTGCTAAATGTGTTAACTAGGATTATTCTGCATATTATCAAGTAAGAATTGTTTTCTTTATATGTTTCCTTATGTCCAGCTGGACTCCTAGGCTTAAAATACTGGTTGGTTGGTTGGCTAATTCAAAGATTTGTATATATATACACTGTCAAATTAGCCATCTGGTTGTATCCCAATTACTTCTGGGGCTAGTTGCATCTTTAGTCCTTAAAGGGGCTCCAAAGGTATTTAATTTTTGTAACCACACAAAGAAGTTACAACACTAGTTAAGTTATTGAAAAGTGGTTAAAAACATATCACTAATTTAAGAATAAGTTGTTCAAGAGTAACATATTCCAAAAATTCTTATTTATAACAATTCAAACCTTGTTTATTAGGGGATATGCATGTATTTAAAAACCAGTGGCCATATACACAAAAAAAAAACAATAAAGAAAGAACTACAATGCTGAACAAACTTAAACTACAGCTTCCTTCTGTGCTGTCAGACTATTCTCTATAAAAAAACCTAACACAGTAATTAGGTCCCTTGAAGTAGTTCCCCAAACACCAGGGAGCAGCAGTACATCCCCATGAAAAAAATTATCCCTAAAATTCACCAAACTTTAGCATCTACTGAGAAAATGGTCCATCCCATCCCCAAACTCCCCACAGAAAGGGCAGGCATGCCTATTTCCTGAGCCAGCCTATATTTGTACATTAGGGGGGTGAGGTGGGTAACTTTCATGGTAACTTTGTAGTGGGCCATATTATTTAGCCAGGATGAAAGTAAAAACATCATTTGATGCTTCTTTTTAAGCTCTCATAATTTATATTGAATACCTTTGGGAATGGCTCAAGAAGCAATTATTGAATTATGAAGAGAATAAAAAAGGCATCAAATGACATTTTCACTTTCATCTTAGCTAAATTATAGCACCACTTAGAAATTTACCAATTCCAAACTAAGCACTTATAAAAAAGACCAATAGAGTAAGATTAACAGTTAAGTCACTGTTAAATAACAGTTAACTAACTTCAATAGTTAAGTTACTTTGTATCTCTACCAATTAGATTGTTTCATCATTGGATTTTGTCTTAATTTTCTTGATATGTATAGGTGTAATTAGCTTGAATATTGTAGCTGTACACAATTCTAAATATGTTAAATACACAAAAAGTCAGTAGTAGAAAGTCACACATATGCATATTTTAAGCTTGAGTCATAATCTTGTATAATATTATATTATGTCTAAATTATAAAGCATAAATAGCTTGAGAAAAGCTGCTGTATGTGTATGTGAAAACCATCATAAAGTTTGATGCTTTCTTTCACAGAAACAAATCTTTATAGTGTGTAAACATTAGCAAAGAAAATCTAAATTTTAAATTAAATAGTTGAGAGTAAAACAAAGAGCAAGCCAAAATTACTCAAATTTTGGTGATGATTTCAACCCCTCAAAACTTCCCATAGCAGAAGTTAATTTAAGGTTTGCTCTTACTGATTCCCTTGATCCATCTTTTGTGCAAACATTATAAAAGAATTAATAGTAAATCATAGTAGGAAATAGAAATTACTGCCAATCATAGAAAAATCTTGAAGTAACAAAAGAGTTTCTAAATCACAGTCACTCAATATTAGGTAGATTCAACCTAAGACAAGCAATACAAAGGGAAAAAGTTATATCTAAATAAGCTAGGTTATAAGAGCAACTTTTTTTTTAAGTTTAAATGTTTAAGAAAACGGGTTTTTAAGATTGTAGTCTGCCCATCCCAATTAGCCTACTCTTAACTATCAAAAATAAGTAGGCCTGCATTTTTTACATATTCTTGTCAGCTAATTTAGCTGAGGAAAAGTGAATGCATCACTTGATGCCTTTTTGTGCTTTTTCTGAATTCAATAATACTTCTAGGGCAAACTACACTCTAAGCCCTCAAAGGGACTAATAATAACCCATAGTAACCAACATTTAAAAAATTTCTTCTTAAAAAAAGCTGTCTAGTAAGAAAAAAATTGCATTTTTAGCTAATTAAAGGATGTAAATTATTATTTTCATTAGTCTTGATAGTAAAATTTGATTTGGAAAATAAATTTGTAGGCATTTTAAAAGGAGCCTTGAACCCCTCAGTAAAGACATCAGAGCAAATCAAAAAGTACACTATTAGAATAACCATTATTGAACCTTCTAAATATGAAACTTACAACCCCCATCTTGAACAACAAGGGAGATCACATTTTTGCTCTGATGCATCCTCTTTCTTTTTTGATAACAAGGCACTGAAACATCATAGATCATTGTCTAAAATTTAAAGACAAGCAATATGCTACTTTTTGGAGCTCTATTAAGGGCTGAAAATGGAATTTACTTTAAAAGCTTCATTGAATTTGAAAAGAGTAAAAAAAAGGCATCAAGTGACATATTTACTTTCTTTGTATCTAAATGTCTGACTATGTATAAATTTACCGAAAAACCTATATAGACAACATCATGTCTAAGATTAGGAACATGGTGTCCATGTTTAGGAAACATATATTTTTTGTTCAGGATTAGGTTATGTAGCCTTATGCTATATTGCTATCTACAAAGCTATGCTATTTTGCTGGTTTGTATTGTTGTTAGTTTTACTTGTTACTTGTCAGTAGCTGGCTCACAAGTATATTTAAGAGAAAACCCAATAAGAAAATCAGAGAAGCTTGACTACAGATAAACTGGAATAAACCCAAAATTATGGCCAATGACCTGTTTGCCAGTGTTGTGTTTAGAGGGAGGTCCAGCCCCCCACCCCCACCAAATTCCTAGTTCATTTTTTAAGAGATTAATGCCATGCTCTAAGCAATCCCCTTGATTTTTTGTTGTATACTTTGATGTATTGGAAGTGCTGCACAGCAATAAAGATCTTTTATATATCTCTATAAGTCCTACACTTCTAAGATCTCTCTCATGTCCTTTGCCAAGAAATGTCATTCCCTTGGTCATTTCATTCCTTTGATCAAATGTTCAGCAAGGCTTACTTCATGCTTATTATAATTATGTCTGATCAGGTTAAAAGCTGCATAAGCTTCATTGCTAGTACTTGATTTGACATGATTCAGTGATATTTAAAACAAAAGCACAAAAAATATTTACATGTATCTTCATGGAAAAACAAAACTGTTGACAATCTAGTCATATTTTTTTTTTTCAAAAACATTGCATGTAGTTGATGAAGATGGTGCTTTGACTCTTACTGCTCCAATTGTTGAGGCAAGGGTAGAAGGTACTTGACTAATCTCATTCCTGACAAAACCATTCTAGTCAAAGGGATTGTTATTCAATGGCCTTTTATATTGCAGCTTTATGCACCATTTTCCTTTTTTCATGTTTTCAAATGCCCAAGAAACATTGAAATTTAAGAACAAAACAGATTAGCCCTATAACAGCACTGCTTTGACACCAATTGTCCAGATCAGTTTTCTATAGGGTGTAGATAATTTTGGATAAATAAAAGTTCAAATAGGGATAAAATCCTTTTAATAGATAGTGATGATGATAACAGTGATATAAATTCACAAAAATACCAGATATAACCAGAGTTTTATGACTGATGACAGTCACTGCATATGTGACCAAAATATCTGGTATTTTTGTGAATTTCTATCACTGTCTATTAAAAAGATTTTATCCCTATTTGAACTTTTATTTATTGTTATAGGGTGTAGATCTACAATTTTTGTCAACTATTTTGGCCAACATCAAAACTTCAACAACATTTTAAGCACCTTATTTCATGTCAAACTCCAATAGAACAGTTTAAATGTAAATCCTAACTGCATTAATATGCTAACTTTCTTTAATACCTCAGAGAAGCTATGACAAGGGGAGTTTTTTTTTTAATTTCTTGGGAAAGATGGGGGTAAAAAAAAAAAAAAAAACAGCTTGCATGCTTGTTTTAACCAACAATTTGTGCCATAAAATACTTGTTGAATAACAGAAGATGATTGTTGATGTGCAAAGGTAAGCAAGAATGGTTTGTTAGACAGCCATAGTTACGATTTTTGCCCCCCCCCCCCCATCTTCTGAGGCTTGGGTTCAATTTTTCATCCAAGCTCTTTCTCCTAAGGTCTGCAAAGAAAAGAAAACAGTGACTCTGAGTTTAGTTCTCCCATCTCTTCTTGGAATTAGCATATTAATCAAATAAGGTATTAAAAATGATTGGCAATTATGGAGCCATGCAGGTTACAAGAATTGAAATCCATTTTGGAATTTATGGTTATGAAACACACTTAAATTTCAACAAAACGTAAGAATTTGAATTAAGTTTTTTTTTTGGTCATGATCTGAGGAAAAAGGCACCAGAACTTCTGTGTTAAAAAAACAAAGTCAAAACAAAATGAGTATTTGTGTCTGTTTTTAAATGTTCAGTACAATTTGTACCAATTATTATTTTTGGGTCTCTTTTTCATGATGAATAATTGATTGAAAATATTTTGATGGGGATATTGTTTCATCCTGTTACTATATGAACAATCTTATTTTTGTTTATTTTTAGGAGCTATCAGAACTGGACAACCCACCAGCCTTGTGTGGCAAAGTGTTCAAAATGGGTGAACCAGCATATAGCTGCAGGTATTTATTGTATTAGGAATCTTATGGAGCAGCCCTATTACCTTTTTATTTAATCATTCAAATAGTTACAAAACCCAGGGGAAAAAAAACTTTTCTGTGTGGTTACAACCAAATTTTCCTTTGTTTCATGGGCACTGTTTTGTTTTTAATATGCATCAACATAATCTCATTGATATATGCTCATGATATAATATTTAAAACTATAATTTCTAAGTCAAGATGTTTATTACCATGAACTGTCAGAACAAGTATCAAGATTTTTACAATAAAATTTTCCAACCTTCTGTTCCTTTCCAGATTTAAAGGCAGTTTATATATAAAAAAAGACAAAACTCACTTTTGATATTGTAATATAGATATTTTTTCAGAGACCACGCTGCTTTTCCATGACAAACAGATAAAGGTTCAAATAGGGATAAGTTCTTATATTAAAGAGTGAAAACCGAGACAAAAAATACTGGATATTTTGACCACATACACTAGCAATTGATATACCTAGAGTTTTTTTGTATCTGTTTTCACTGTCTAATAAAAGGGCATATCCCTATTTGAACTTTTATTTGTCCAATATTGTAATATTAAACAGAATAAGCTAGTCTAAATAGTATGCAAAAAAAGGCTCAAACCAAATTAATAGCTGAAATAATGATTATTGCAACTACATAGCTGATAAGTCCTTTTGGTTTCTTGATGGATGAATTGAATATAATACCAGTAATAATAGGAACGCAGATGGAATTTTTGAAAGCCTTGCTTTTTGTGTTGAAATTTGAGCACCTTCCAGAATGGGAAAGTTTCAAGTTCCATCATAAACCTAATCTAAATTGTAAAGTGTTGTCTGCTGGCTTAAGAGTCAAGCCACCCCCACCCCCCAGAATAATGAAATATTTATGTTTATGCTTCTACTTTTGAATGTGTCTATACAGACATCCAGAAAATGATGACTGCGTGGAGCGAGAGGGGTCTCTCTGAACCTGTCCCTTCCTGCTAAATGTCAAAATTTTAGTAATCCTGCCAATTATCTGTACTGATGAGTGCTTTGTTGGTTTGCCTACTATGCATGCATATAAAAATGATTAAATTGCCTAAAAATAGATACACATTACCCTCTGTGGAAAGAGAAGATTGGATGGAGAATGTGTATTTGCTGTGTTTACACTGCTTGTATAGTACATGCTCCTACCTTTCTGGTAGGAGAAGACAAAAAGAGAAATATAGTGTCTATTTACATAGTTCCTGTAGTGTAGGGAGTACCAGGTCTCAAGATTTTTACCAGATGGAACCACTTTCTGGAGAGTAAAAAAAAGGTTGGAGGGTAAAGAAAAATTATTTAGGGGTAAATTTGTCAAGTTTTATCAGAGGGATCTACTGACTGTTTTTGTCAGAAAGAGGGATGCTCACCTCTTCCTAAGTTATAGAAGAAAAATTGTCCACAGGCTTCTAATTTTTATAACCTATTTTTGCTGAAGTAAACTTTTTTTTTTTGGAAATTTATATGATTTATTTGGTATAGTTTACAATGCTGTCAAGACCATTTCAACCTAAGTTTAGCTGAATCTATTCTAAGTCTATATTTTTGGAGGCATAGAAATTAATTTATAGAAAATTTTATGTATGTAACTTAAAACCATATAATTAGGAAATAAAATAGACTGAAGGGTTCAAGGGGACAGGATTTTTTTTAATTTCTGATACCAAAGAATGGCTTAAAGAACAAATATGAACTGTAGAAAGTTCAAGCTTTTGAAACATTCAGGTCGTTTGCTTCAAATCGTTTTTCAAATCTTAACCCCCCCCCCCCCCTCCCCATTCCATTTTTACTGGGCTGGTCTTATAAACTGGTCTTTTGGATGTGGGCACCTTTGCATATAATTTCTAAGCAGAGGAGCTGTAATATTTTAACTTGAGGATCCGTCCCCAAGTCCAATGAAATGGTCTTACAAATCATTGTAGATGTGAACCCTTATAAAAGATATGAGAAAACAAAGAACAATTTAAAAAAAAGAAAATATCAAATTTAGACTGGAAATCAGGATTAAGATACAGCTTTCAAAGAAGAAGAAGAATATGATCCTGAATAAATTATCTGATTCCAACCACACTGTTAACCTCACTTTTCACCTTGGTGCTGTAGTGAGAAGACATTACTTCAGTTTTATAAACGCGATATAGGGTCTCAAATTTGTTATGGGGTCATTGTTTATGGAGCTTGTGCAAAGGCCCCAACTGTAGAAATAGATAACTCACAAAACGACATAGTTCACCTTATGTTTTGCCTCAGGAAATCAACAAGTCCCAAGTTTCTGTGTAAAGACAGTGGGATATCAACTATAACCAGAAGAAGAAATATCCTCAAAATTATTATTTTTTTTTAAAATTAAAGCTTATGAATTTACAAATGCTCTAATGAAATTCCTTGTTCTCCCTAGATCTATCGGCCAAACTTTCCCCCAGTCCCCTCCCCCACTGGAATGGGATATTCCATTTAATTGAAACCTATTTCTCAAATTGGAAGAAATAATTTATGCCCCTTTATTTATAAAAAGACAGCAGAATCGGACTAAATTGTATATAAAGATTATTTTCCTATTGTTGCAGATGGATAATAAGGTTTCATATGGAGTATATATCCCCTTCCTTAATATTGCAATTAGCAAGGACCTTTTTTACAGTTTTGTGTATTATGTTGGCTGGAATAAATACCCAAAGTATGACCCGGGAATGTGCTCTAAATAATTTTCTGCCTAATTCAAAAGTAGAAAATATTCAGACTCAATGTCAAGCCTTAAGCTCCTAGATTTGGTCTTGTAGGTAGAGAAGGTAAAGAGAAAGTGATTTTAAGATAGAGAAAGATCATGGTTGTGTTTCTTACGAAGATTAACACGAATAAAAGTGAGACATTGATGCTATTCGTTGTCTGGCACTTACAAATGCACTTCCTTCCAAGGACTT
The DNA here is from genome assembly GCF_049724085.1 of Artemia sp. Qi Xiang Cuo. NCBI lineage: Eukaryota > Metazoa > Arthropoda > Branchiopoda > Anostraca > Artemiidae > Artemia > Artemia sp. Qi Xiang Cuo. Next base: position 41,244,451 of record NC_142802.1, read on the forward strand.
GAAGATGTAATTTCAACATATTCGTAGCCACTCAGGTATTATGAGTAACCATCATGCAAATTGTATATAAGGAGTTGTCTTTAGGTGGTTCAAAACGGATAATGATTAATTAGGAGCCTTTCTTCCTTCCCAAGATTAAGCCATTGGTGGAAAATTTTTTGATAATTTATGCATTATTTTTGCTGAAATGAATGCTATACATAAGGCTTTTGATTATGTTTCCCGTAATTTATTACTAAACTCTAATATTATCAAAAAAAGATTATTGTATATTTCAACTCAATGCTGACTCTTGAGCCGGTAATCAGTGGTTAGCAACCTCTCTTGCTAAAATGCGAATATTAAAAGACGTTTGGGTCAGACATGTTTCCATTTTAAAACATACCTTTAATGACTGTACTTTCAGTAAGTGCAATGCTAATAACGCCACTGCATAAAAATTCGTTTTGACCTATTTTTCAACATCTTGGCTATATTGTTTGCATGACACTGTTCTAGCAGAGATTGACAACTATTTGATTCCAGGGGCGGATCCAGGATTTTTTTAGGGGGGGGCAAAATAGTTTGATCTGACAAACTTGCGTTAGTAGCAAGTTTAATTAACACAATCTTAAGTTAATTAAGTAAATTACACTACTTTAGACTACGTTGGGGGGGGGGGCGTGCCCCCGGGATCCGCCACTGTTTGATTCTCTCAGTAATCTGTTTTTATTTGTAAATTCACCAAAATAGGGCAGTGTTCGTGAGCTGGCCTAGCTTTCCATCTGATATTGAGTGGAAAACTGCTTGACCATTTTTTGCAAGAAAACAAAAATTGTCTAGGATTGGAAAGCAAATCTAGGCTGCTAGTGGAAGGGGTTTTTGCGCTGAATTCAGATTATTCCACTCATAACTTTAATAAAACTGTAAATTAAAGGAATACATAACCAGAAGAGTAATTTTAAATTTTTTCCTTATTTTGTAATAAAAAAATGAATAGCATTTTTGAAAACCTTGCAAAATCACGACTGACACCCAATTATTATCGCTAGTTTACTGAGAAAAACGGATTATGACAATGAAAGCATAGTCAATTTTCAAATAACTAGCTTTTTCAGTAAATATTCGCTAGTCAGTCCTACAAGCTAGCTTTGGTTAACAATGGAAATCCATGACTGTCACTTTTTGCGTTTAAGGCACGGCTTGTCGCGAATAACCCCCTGTTAAGCCTACAGAGCAATTTACGAATTTATTTTTCAAAAATTCAGCATCCGTGTGGTTTTCTGTTGTTACAAGGCTGAGCTAAAAAAGCTTGCACTTGTAGTGTAGTTTTAGCTGATAACAAAAATTTCATTAATTGAACATAATTTATTTCAAACAGTTTATGGTAACAAACTGTAAGCAAGAAGCACCTTGGCTCAATAGAAAACAAAACTCTAAAAAAAAAGAATTTTGATATTAATAGATACATCAAAAGAATCAGCTTATTATGCTGATTCCAAATACACAATTGTTCATCAAGTTTAGCGTTACCCATCAAAAGTTACAAGCCTGATAAAATTTGCCTGATTTTTGAAATAGGGGGGAAAGCCCCTAAAATTAAAAGAATCTTAATAAAAATTACACCATCAGATTCAGCATGCCAGAGAACCTCACTGAAGAAGTTTCAAGCTCCTATCTACAAAAATGGGGATTTTTTCTATTTCTGCATGAAGACCGGTCACGGTTGCGTGTTTTTTTTCTTTTCCAGGGGTGATTGTATCGAAATAATGTTTTTAGAAGATCCAGAGAGGGTTCATTCGAACGGAAATTGAAGGTTGTAAGGCCATTTTTTAGTAGCTAAAAAGATCGGAGGGCGACTGGGCCCCCTCCCACATCTATTTTCTCCCAAGATTATCTGATCAAAATTTTGAGATGGCCATTTTGTTCAGCATAGTTTAAAAATCAAATAATTATGACTTTAGGTGTAAAATGTTCTCCACACTCCATGGGGAGAGGCCTGTAAGTTATGAAATTCGCCTATTGTTTACGTATAGTATTTGTTATTGAGAAGTATACAGACATTTTTTTTTGGGGGGGGGGTGTACTTCGGGTGGATTTCTAAAGGGAGAGTCGTCCCTGGGGAGGGAAATTCTGGGGGGAGGGGTCAATATTCCAGAGGAAATGTTGTACTGGAGGGATTTGACAGAATCACCATACTATACGTAATTCTTCTTAATTGTCTTACATTCTCTTTGCCAAATTTTTCACGTTGCAGTGTTCTGGGGGAATTATCAAGGGGCCTTTTTCCACGTGTTTTCATTTCCGGGAAATAATTTCCAAGGACGGGGGCATTTCTGGAGTGATCGAGAAACCAATTAGAGATTAAAGTCTTATTGAAATGAAAGAATGCTAAGGACAATTTTCAGGCAAAATCGTCTGCAAGTAATTTTACAGGGAGGGGGGATCCTCAGTGAGGTTGGAACTGTATGAAGGGAATTTGACGAGGAAGGGGTGCACTTTACGTTGGACGAAATTTTCATGGAGGAGTTTTCCGTGAGGGGGAGGGGTGGACTGTTTGTCCCTATCTTTAAGAGCATCTACAGGCCGTATCCAGGGGCGTTAGGGGGGTTAGGGGGTTTGACCCCTCCACCCCCCGAAATGTTTTTTCTGACTCGTAAAAACGTAACAAAAATGGATATAAACAAGTTTTTTATTTTTTTTTAGGTTTTTTTGGGTACCCCCCCCCCTCCCCCCGAAAAAAACTTGTGTAAAATACCCCCCGAAAAAAAATTCTCGATACGGCCCTGGCGTCTACTGAAACATGGGGGCCGTTTAATTAGAAGAGGAAGCTTTTTAAAAAGAGCTAACAGCTTTAGCATAAAGAGCAAGGTATTGAGCCGGGGCAAACCCTCATATACGGAATAAATCTGCCAAAATTAATATTGAAATTTTGTTTTAATTTTTCATGTACAGTGAGCCAAATCTGGACATGCATTAGTTGAAAAACGTTCAAAAATTAAATAAAAAAACAAGTGTTTTTAACTGAGTACGGAGCGACATCAAAACTTAAAACGAACAGAAATTATTCCGTATATGAAAAGGGCTGTCCCCTCCTCAACGCCTCGCTCTTTACGCTAAAGCTTTTTGTTGTTTTAAAAAGTAGAGTTGTGACAGAGAGTCAAACTTTAGCATAAAGAGCGAGGCGTTGAGGAGGGCACAGCACCTTTCGTATACGGAATAATTTCTGTTCGTTTTAAGTTTTAATGTCGCTCCTTACTTTCAGTTAAAAAATCGTTTTTTTTTATTCAATTGTTTTCAAAAATTTTAATAAATGTTTAGTAATATATTCAGATTTGTCTTCATCTGTCATTTCACCTACATCTTTATGTTTTGAAGAACAGCTCTGCTCAATATCGCAAGTCCTGATTGTACTTATGCCTGTATATAGATTAAACATCAATTTATCGCCATTTTTATACATCCGAAGCTTTATGTCCACATATGGTGAAATAACCTCTTTTTTTGGTCTTTGTTTGTCCATTGTAATATTTTTTTTAGTAATGATAATTACTCCACCTAGGTAACTACAAAATAATAAATTGTTTGCGTAACTTTGTCATTACTGTCGTGCTGCTGAACATGATCTACATGTGAGAGAACGGTACACGCCGCGTGCCCAATAAGTATAAAATTTGTTCCAAAAATGTCGCTGCATTCCATATGCTATCGCTACCGCAGCTTCTTCACCGAATTAAAATGTTATTGTTTTATCTATTTTTAATTTGCTTTTCACTCAAAATATTCGTTTCATGTTTATGCTTTATAATTTATTTTTTGTATATTATACCCTTTTGTCTAATTAAAGTGGGTTAAAGTGTATATATAAATGTAAGCTAGATGTGCCACTAGCCACATTATGGGGGAGAGGAACAGGGGGTGACGAACTCTATCAACTTGCTGATCATTTTTACTTGGTGTATAACCTAGTGAGGTTCAGATTTTGATAAAATTGGCACAGTTTCAGTAAAGTTAGTGAAGCTGCAATATACTTCTCTTTGCAGTTTTGCCGACTGATTTACTACTGACTAACCAAACATATTTCTGTATTGGCCTACTGCACGGCGTTCTTGGTTCAGTTTAATTGTTAATGTCAAATTTTTATCAAATATTTCTAGTGCTATCTGTATTTTATTTCAGGGACTGTGGTACTAACCCAAAATGTATTCTCTGTGTTGACTGTTTCAAAAGGTCTGCACACAAACAGCATAGGTGAGTTGACACATTTTCTAAAACATTCTTCCTAGGAATAGAAATATCAAGTCCCCAAAATGCCATTAGTTTTGTGATCAGTAAAGTCGCTACCTTTTAAACATCTGTTTAACTTTAGTTTGAAGGTGTTTATATATGACTTTGGTTGGACAGCATTCCCAGGGAGTTGGTTCCAGAAGGAACAGAACTGAACAAAGTCCTTTGTTCAGTACTTTTGCCTTGGCGTTTCCTCCTTCAAATAATCAGAGCAGTTTGTGCTCCTACATCTTTATCTTGTTACATTAACAAAGGTGGCATTAGAACAGGAATTTTTATAGAAGGATTGGATGTGCTTCTTCACGATGGAACGTCATTGACTCTGCATCACATATGCCAGGCATTTCGAAGGGTGATCGAACTGGACAGGAGAAGTATCTTTGAACAAAAAACTACACACAACTGTCTGAAGGGTGTCCCAAAGAGAAGCCGGATTTGAATATACTGTAAATCGAGTTTACCACACATTATTTACGTTATTATTACGTTATAACGTTATTATTACGTTATTTATATTATTTACGAATTTGCACCACAAATGTTAACATAGAAAACAAAAGCGCAGTATCAAAACATAACATATGATCAAACATAACTATGATCAAACTATGATCTATGATCAACTATAATTACAATCTATAACTATAACTATCATCAACAAAACTTAACTATAATTAGTAAGATTTTTTCTTTTATACACTTTTGTTTTGCTGAGGACGGCCCTTGGACGCAGGGCCGAAATATTAATTCAATTTATCTTCACTGTCTTATGAAAAGAATTCCCTATTGTTCTTCTTGATTTTTTTGTTGTTGTTTGTGATGGAAAGGCGGTGTAGTTTCCGCCGTTATTTTACTATGATTAGTGATAACAAAACATACAAAACAATGTTGTCAACAACAAAAACATAAAAATAACAGGCCTTTCAAATCTGGTGTTCTTTTTTGGTCGTGGTAGGCATCCACCATAAACCAAAAAATTAATTCTCTAGCAACGATTTTCATCAACTCTCTTAGTAGCTTTATAATTTTGAAGATGAATTGGGGATACTCGCACAGGACCGTCGGCTTAGAGTTAAGCAAGTCCTTCGTGTTTACTGTAATAAGACATAATATTGTTAGGATGTCTTAAAAGAGAAAATAAAAGACAAAAAAGAAAAAAGAGAAGAGAAAAACTGGCGCCTGACCGTCGGCCTAGAGTTAAGCAAGTCCTTCGTGTTTACTGTAATAAGACATAATATTGTTAGGATGTCTTAAAAGAGAAAAGAGAAAAACTGGCGCCAGACCGTCGGCCTAGAGTTAAGCAAGTCCTTCGTGTTTACTGTAATAATACATAATATTGTTAGGATGTCTTAAAAGAGAAAATAAAAGAGAAAAGAGAAAAGAGAAAAACTGGCGCCGGACCGTCGGCCTAGAGTTAAGCAAGTCCTTCGTGTTTACTGTAATAAGACATAATATTGTTAGGATGTCTTAAAAGAGAAAATAAAAGAGAAAAGAGAAAAGAGAAAAACTGGCGCCGGACCGTCGGCCTAGAGTTAAGCAAGTCCTTCGTGTTTACTGTAATAAGACATAATATTGTTAGGATGTCTTAAAAAAAGAAAATAATTGAAAAGTTATGCACCCTGGATGCACTTTACCAAGTTTAGGACTACAACTCAAAGCAATGTTACCTAAGAAATATATTGAGGCATCTGGTTTCTGATTGGTAACTCTGAAGTTAATTAAAGTTATACATGATTATGTTTGATGTCTCCTTATATTTATTAAAATGAAAATAAAATCGGAAGTTTTTTTTTTATGAAAACTCACAATTTCAAAGTATGCACAAAAAAACTTATTTACGGCACAAGAATTCAAGTTTCGTTTATCTACATTAATTTCGAACCTCGAAAAGCTTTTTGAGATATGTGGAATCGATGCATAGCAGGGTTGAGCTAGATATTTTTAATTTTTTAAGTTAAAAAAAACAACAAAAAACTACTTTGTGGGTAAGAAAAATAAGTCTTTGAAGCAGTGAAACTCCCTGCATATTATGCGAGTCCCTTTCTGTATTTAAAAAAAAGGAAAAAAAAATGCAGGCCCTGCATCACGCTCGTGACTTCAAAAAAATTGGTAGTGGATTTCTTTTTAAAATATCTTCTTGTTTCTTAGTGGGTCATTGACCCACTCCCCCTTCTGACATCCAAATTAACAACCTTGATTTTTTGTTTGCGCTTTTTCCTTTAGATACCGACTTAGTATGTCAGTTGGCGGAGGCTATTGTGACTGTGGAGACCCTGAAGCCTGGAAAACTGAAGCGTTTTGTGAAAATCACGCCAAAGGATTGGCAGCCTCTGAAGGGGGCCGTGAAAAATTAATGGCCAGAATGCCCCCTGATGTTATGGGAAGGACGAAAATAGTGTTTGCAACTGTTCTGAAATATGCCTATCATATTCTTACCTCAGTACTCGCTATATACCTCAGGATTTACAATCTGGATCTACCTCAGGATTTACAGGTAATAATGTGCAATTATGCATGGCTTCAAGCATCCTTGATACTTTGGTGGCGGGAATGAGGTCATCAAAATATTGCCCAGAAGAAATTGCTCTTGTACCTCAATAAGGATGCTGTTAGATCTTTTTTAGATTTATCATACGTCCTTCGACTCATTTCATACAATGTTTTTGTAAATCTCTATTGCTTACAAAGCTTATGATATTGATCGACACCCCCTCCCCCACATGGAATATCAACTCTCCTTCTTTTGAAGTCCTCGCTACCCCTTCAAATGTCCGCGGTGCACCTATCTGTTTTACGTTGCAATGTGTTCATCCCCTATTTTTATTCCTTTTCTGCTTTGCGTTTTCCTTTGTCTACGTTCCATCGTCTCTATCAAAGAGTTTGGTTTTCTTGTATATATTCTCCATAATCAAGTAGATAAGGCCTCAAATAAGTGTCACAAGGATGTATAAACTAATTTCAATTCATAAGGTGTTAATTTTCATTTCTTCATTCTCGTTTGGTAGTATCTTCTCTTCTGAAGAGTTGACTTATATAGTTTATAGTTTCCATCAAAGAGTATGGGAGACTTGTAACAGCTAAAATGGGCGCTATTGTCGAGAAGAAATATATAGAGTTTTTTTTCGTCGTGTTTTTTAGCATTTTTTTAGGCGTTTCTTTTTAGCCCGTGGTAAATTATTGCATACTTGAATTTCAGTACTTAAAAATGTTGGTGAGGGTACCGAACGCAGGATTTTGTCAGTAGCTTAAAGTCAAGGTGGCCAGTTTTTTCTCAAGCTAGCCTAGACCTAAATTGTCCAGACTGAATTTGGACCTAAAAGATTACTGGAAAACACAAGAAAATACAGATCAATTGTCTCTTACAGAGAAATTTTGGCTTCAATCCCTTAATTTTGAAGATGAAGTCTATCAGCTATTCAACTGTGTTTAAAATGTTATTTCTTTTTAATGGAGTTAGGAGACTTTACACCTTGTGTGGCACCAGTAATACCTATCCTCATCACAATGCCAATACCCAGACCAACACGCATGATACTCCTACCCATCATTTGGCGTTAAACCACTGAAGCTACAACTCATAAATTTCTCAACCTCTTGTTCGGTACAGGAGCATTGAACAAAAGCGAGTAGAAAATGTTCGGTTAAGAACTGAAAATTTTCTGACCATTAACAACTGACAAAAATAGGAACTGTGTAACAGTGTATTTTTTTTTATAAGTGCGCCATTATGACTTCGATGTAAAAAAGTTGCCAAATCATAATTAATATGTAACGGCCTGTACAAATATTAATTGGATTTTAAGAACAACCATGATTCTGTTGTTTTATGATGTGTACATGTGTTTTTTAATGAATTCGCGGCATTGATTAGAACCGAACTCTTTAAAGCTTCCTGGAAAGCAGAATACGTTTTTTCTTTTCTTGACTAATTTGTTGCTAGAAGTCATACCACTCGATACGACATTTAACGCTCTTTTCGAATATACTAATCACTACCATCACAAATTCTATCTTGGGCCCTTGGAGGAACCCTTAAAGTGACACCTTGTCACTTGATTTTAAAGTACCAAGGACACCAAAATGAAAACATATTTAGCCCTCTTAATCTATTTGAGGTCTATTCATACCTGAAAATCCGGGTTTCCCTCAAAGGTTACTGTGCCAATTTATGTCGATAACCCATTAAAAAGAAGAGGCTTCGTAAGAAGGCTAAAATGTGCATAATTGTATGAGTTAAGCCTTAAGAGGGTTTAGCCGGGGGATGGTTTTTATGTCGTATATATTTAATTTCCATTAAAAAGTAAGTTTTTAAAGCTATTTAATATAAAAAAACAAGTTTTTTCAACTGAAAGTAAGGAGCAGTATTAAAATTTAAAGTAAACAGAAATGATTCCGTGTATGAGAGAGGCTGCCACCTCCTCAATTCCCCGCCCTTCACGCTAGAGTTGTTTAGTACCTTTAAAAAACTTCTTATTGCAATTAAAGGGTCCTTTTGTTTCAGGAGGCGTTCTTAAAGTATTGGGACAAAAGGTCAAACTATAGTGTAAAGAGCGAGGTATTTAGGAGGGGAATTGCCAAACCTGTCATTCACCCCCCCCCCCCTAAAAAAATAATAGCAGATTTGACTTTACGGAATTTGTGCTGCCCGTTACAAAATATTAATTTAAAAAAAACTTTCCGAAAAATAAGTTTTTCAAAGAAAAGTAAAGGCCATTTTAAACTTGGAGCTCAGCAGATACAAATACCTGTTAAAATTCAAACTCAAAACAGCCAGAAATTACTATTAAAGAATAAATGAAACCCAAAACGAACAGAAATTAAAGAAACAATCATAGCAAAAACATACAACAAGTAATAATACAAATGAATGAATAGATCTTAAAGCGAGTAATTCTTAGATTGAATATGAAAATAAAGCTTAAAACGGAAAAAACTATTGTGCTATTGAAGTATAAATGAAACTTAAAACGAGCCGAAATTAAATAACAATCAATGCAAACAAACATACAATAGATATTAATGTAAATATATAAATAAATCTTAAAACGAATGAAACTTAAATTGAATATGCAAATCAAGCTTGAATCGAACAAAAATCATTACAAGCAAAAGTTTGTGCATCGCCTCCTTCTCTCACTTTAAAAGTCTAAAGCCTACTGCGTCACTGGCACTTTACTGAAAACCAATTTTATTACAAATATTTCCTTTTGTACTTAATATTGAAAATAAACAATAAAATTATAGTAAAATTTTGAACTGTTGAGCTTTCAGCAATTAATCACATTATACATCAAATATTTAGTTTAATTTAGCGTCTCTTTTTTAAGTTGTTCCAGACAAGTACAGTTTCGATCCAAGCAAAAGTCTGATAGGTTATCCCTAACTAGAAACCAAAAGCATACTATTTCTCTGGTGCCTCACTGAAAACGAACTATCTCAAATTTTATTTCTTTTCCTGCTCTTGCATCATTGGGAATAAAGATAAAATTACAGTGAAATAAATTCTTGGACTCAAAGATCTTTCAACAAGTAATATCATTATATATCAAATATTCAATTTGATGTTGTTTATACTTTCCAAGACTGTTCAAGGCGTATATAGTTTTCAGTAAAAGGCCAATGGCGCAGTAGGTTTTCGACTTTTAAAGTGAGAGGAGGCGATACCCAAACTCTGGTTTTTTTTTTTTTTTTTGTTCGTTTTAAGCTTGATTTGCGTATTAAATTTAAGTTTAATTCGTTTTATGATTTATTTATTCATTTAAATTTATGTGTATTGTATTTTTTTTTTCATTGACTGTTTATTTAATTTATGTTGGTTTTAAGTTTTATTTATACTTCAATAGGATTTTTTTTCGTTTTAAGCCTGATTTTCATATTCAATCTAAGCATTACTCACTTTGACATCTATTTATTCATTTATATTATTACTTTTTGTATGTTTTTTGCTATGATTGTTTATTGAATTTCTGTTCGTTTTGGGTTTCACTTATTCTTTACTAGTAATTATTGGTCGTTTTGAGTTTAAATTTTAACAGGTATTTGTATCTGCTGAGCTCAAGTTGGAAATGGCCCTTACTTTTCTTTGAAAAACGTATTTTTCGGAGTTTTTTTTAATTATTTTTTTTAGTTTTTGATTGCAAAAAGTTTCAAGTTTTTAAAATCTTTATTTTAAAATCAAACTTTTTTTTTAAAAACCAAATATTCATCAAAGTATCAAAACTGGTATCAAAATAGCAATATCAGAGGGAAAACATGGGTTTGTGTCTACCTTGGTGTTTTTATTATCTGATGTTTGAACCATTTTTAACAAAATGGCTGTCTAACAATTTTTATCTGATGGGTTTGGGTAAAAAAGGCGGGGGGGGGGGGGGGCTAATTGCCCTTTGATCTCTTTTGACTCTTTAAAAGTGAACTAGAACTTGCTATTTTCAATCAAATGAGCCCTCTCTGAAGTTTATACAAGCATTCCGTCTATAAGAAACATATATACCCCCAGAGTATAACTTGAAACGCCTGTCCCTGGGGGGCTGTGTCGACTCCGGAGTTTTAATATCTGATGTTAGAACGATTTTTAACAAAGTAGTCACCTCAAATTTTTATCGGATGGGTTTATCCATCCGATTACCCCAAAGGCGTGGAGTGCGGGAGGGGCTAGTTACCCTCAGATTTTTTATTACTCTGAGAAAATGAACTAGAACTTTTAATTTCCATTCAAATGAGGAAGTTTATACGAGCATCCCTTTCATAAGAAGGGCCCTGGGTAGTTGTGTCGACACCGGATTTTTTTTCAATCTGACCTTTGAACTATTTTTAACAAAGGGGCTATCTCAAAATTTGTATCGGATGAATTTGGGAGAAAAGGGGCGTGGGGGGGAGTAGTTGCCCTCTGATCTCTTTTGAATCTTAAAAACTGAATTACAATTTTCAATTTCCAATCAAATGAGCTCTCTCTGAAGTTTGCCCACGGATATCTTTTGACTCTTAAAAGTGAACCTAGAACTTTCAGTTTCCAATCAAATGAACACTCTCTGAAGTTTATACGAGCATCTCTTTCATAAGAACCATATACTCCCACAGGACAACACTTACAACGCCTACCCGTCGGGCCCTGGGGGGGGGGCATGTTGAAACCGGAGTTTTGTCATCTAATTTTTGAACAATTTTTAAAAAAACGGCTATATCAAAATTTGTAGCGGATGGGTTTGGGAAAAAAGGCCTGGGGGAGGGCTAGTTGTCCTTAAATCTCATGACTCTTAAAAAGTGAACTAGAACTTTTGATTTCCAATCAAATGAGCCCTCTATGGAGTTTATACGAGCGCCTCTTTCATAAGAACCATACATGCTTTTAGGGTATAACTTAGAACGCCTTCTCCCGGGCCCTGGGGGGTTGTATTGACACCGTAGTTTTCCTTATCTGATCTTTGAACTATTTATTTTTGTAACAAAATGTTTATCTCAAAATTTTCATCAGATGGGTTTGGAAAAAGAAGGCGTGGCGGGGATGGCTAGTTGCCCTCGGATCTCTTTTGACTATCTAAAAGTGATTCAACTTTCAATTTCCAATTATATGAGCCCTCTCTGAAGTTTATACGAGCATCCCTTTCATAAGAACCATATATGCCCCAGGGCATAATTTACAACACCTGCCCCCGGGTCCTGGGGGGCTGTGTCGACACATGAGTTTTTGTTATCTGACTTCTGAACTATTTTTAACTTGATGGCTATCTCAAAATTTTTATCGGATGCAGTCGGCAAAAAGGGCTGCGGGGGGTTATTTGCCCTCCAATGCCATTTGACTCTCAAAAACTGAACTTTCAATTTCCAGTCAAATGAGCCCTTTGTGCAGTTTTGACGAGCATGCCATCCATAAGAACCATATATTCCCCCAGGGCGTAACTTACAACGCATGCCTTCAGGCCCTGGGAGGTATTGTCGACCCCAGAGTTCTCGTTAGAACTATTTTTTTTAATGGATATCTTGAAGTTCTTATCAGATGGGTTTGACAAAAAAAAGGCGTGGAGGGCGGGGGGGGGGGGCTGGGGCCAGGGGCCCTCCAATCTCTTTTTACTCTTAAAAAGTAAACTATAACTTTCAACTTCCAATCAATTGAGCCCTCTTTGAAGTTTATGCGAGCATCCCTTCCATAACAACCATTTTAGAACTTTCAATTTCCCATCAACTGAGCCCCCTTTTAAGTTTACACGAGCTTTCCTTTCATAAGAACTATACATGCCCCCACGGCATAACTTATAACCCTTGCCCTGAAGACTGTGGGGGGAGTAGCCTGCTCAAAGATATGATTTCTCGAACTTTGAACTACGTTGAACAAAATCACTGTCTCAAAATTTTGATTGGATGTGTTTGGGCTCCAATCTCTTTTTACTCTTAAAAAGTGAACTAGAACTTTCAATTTCCAATCAATTGAGCCCTCTTTGAAGTTTATACGAGCATCCCTTCCATAAGAACCACATTAGAACTTTCAATTTCCCATCAAATGAGCCCCCTTTTAAGTTTACACGAGCTTTCCTTCCATAAGAACCATACATGCCCCCACGGCATAACTTATAACCCTTGCCCTGAAGACTGTGGGGGGAGTAGCCTGCTCAAAGATATGATTTCTCGAACTTTGAACTACGTTGAACAAAATCACTGTCTCAAAATTTTGATTGGATGTGTTTGGGGAAATGGTGGGTGTCGAAGTGGTGTTAGTTGCCTTCCAATCACTTTCGACTATTAAAAAGGACACTAGTCATTTAAGTTTCCAATCGAATGAGCCCTTTTTGAAGTTTCTACGACAACGCTTTCTATAAAAACCTTATATGCCCCCAGGGCATAACTTACAACCCTTACCCTGAGGGTTGTGGGGGGGGGGGGTGACTTTCTCAAAGACCTAATTTGCAGAAATTTAAAAAACATTTAACAAAACGGCTAACTCAAATTTTGATGGGAATTGTTTGGGGAAAAAGTGGGCGTGAGAGGGGGGTTAGTTGCCCTCCCATCACTTTCGACTATTAAAAAGGTCACTAGCCCTTTGAATTTCCATTTGAATGAGCCCTTTTTGAAGTTTCTACGACCCTTAAAAAGCTTATATGCCCCCAGGGCATAACTTACATCCTTTGCCCTGAGGGCTGTAGGGAGAGTGTCCTCCTGAAAAACATAATTTCTATCAGGAAGTCAACTATGTAGAATAAAATAGCGATCTCAAAATTTTGATGGGATGTGTTTGGGGAAATGGTGGGCGTGGAAGGGGTGTTCGTTGCCATCCAATCATTTATTACCCTTTAAAAGGGTACTACAACTCTCGATTTTCAATCGAATGAGCCCCCTTTGAAGTTTCTACGACGACCCCTTCCATATGAAGCGCCTCTGGGTAAAAATAAATAATAAAACTTTGGAATCGTATAGCCTTTACTATAGGCAACGCTATAGCGTTGCCTCTGATTAAATCATTCTGCAGATCCTCCCAAATTAGACTGGTAGTGGAAAGCGGTAACAATCTCCTGAACATCAAAGGAAATAATTTTCTTCTCTTTAGTTTTAATTTTCAATCTGCTATTTTTCGCCTTTTATATTCAAGGTTGAACCTATTTCTTTCCTGAAACACAGGAAATAAAAATTAGTAATTTGTGTTAATGTGTAAGAAACTAGTGAATACCAATTCCATATAACTGCGTGCTCTTTGTAAACACTTACCTAATTACAAACAATAATCTCAAAAGCTCATCATTCAATTACCTAATGTTAAAAAAATGTTTACATATGCTTATCTAATATTTTAGTCAAATAGTAATTTAAAGTGACGAACAAGGCGCATGGAATGTGATTAACCTCCACACTCTTGTGTCGAAGCCTCTCTAATAGCATAGCGAATCAGCATTGGTTTCCGACGATCGGAGACTTTGGACCTGAGGCCAATAGTCTGTACAGAACGACCCGAAAGACGGACCAGAGTTTCAGTTGACTAAATTTTTAATTCTTACTCAGAATTAAATGAAATTTATAATAAGTATAGTTTATTGAGCTTATATTAGAATTTCTTATATTAGAATTATAAGAATTTAATCTGAAATTAGAATTTCAGATTAAAGAGACAATTTATTTTAGACAATTTTTGTTTTGACAATTTATTTCAAAAAAATAAAAATAAACGACTCAATAACACAATCAAAGATCCCACAAAGGCTGTATGGCCTGTAAAGTGGGGAAATCACGAAACGACACAAGTACTGAAAAAAATATAAATAAAAAATAAAACAAAAGAAACAACACAAAAAAGAAACAAAAAAAGAAAAAGAAGAAAAAGACGTGACAGAATGAAAGAGATTTCATTGATAAAAGACAAAATCGACAACTAATATACAATGCAAACACTGAAATGCAAGGTTATAGTCACGCTGTTGTCCAGCATTCAGAGCACGAAACTTTTCATAACATGCAGCAGTGTTTTCACAATGGTGCCCCGGTAATCTTTACAAACTTTTCCCTTGCTGATTCACCCTTACAGGGCCCCTATGGATACCCACATTCATTATATGGATGCAAATGAATACTCACTTACTTGGTAACTGACCTGCAATTTATAGTGCTATATCAACCTCAGATTAGAAGACTGTTTTATTAAGGGCAATAGATTCCTGATGATAGTCTTTTTTCACAGAATAAAGTTAGAAAAAAAAACGAATGATAAGAACAAGCTGTAGCTGCTAGTTCTGACTGTCCTAAATGATGTTAACAAGGCAACGAATAATTCACAAGTAAAGCGAAAACATTTAAAACAACACCAACAAAGCTAGCAATGCATAAAACCTTATCAGAGTGAGCCCTTAGAATAAATAGGACTTGGTATTTATGTAATGAAAGTTAGAGAATATAAAACATTTCCGGCAAATTTTGGTAGCAAGTGGTTCTATTCTAATTATTCATAACGAAACTTCAATCCAGAACATGTTTAGTGACTAAAATATTTAGGTATTTCACCTAAATATTGTCCATTGACAAAGTTTAAACTTTGTTATTGTTTATAAACAAAGTTTATAAACTTTGTTATTGACTAACTTTGACAAAGTTTTCATTGACAAAGTTTAAACTGCTATATGAATCGATAATTATTTTTCAATTCATAAAAATTACAGAATTAAAAATATACTTAGCCCTTTTCTAGTTTTTCTAAAGCTTAAAGAGCCTCAAGTTCAAACCGAAATAGAAAATGATTGTCAAATCTTAACCAAAAGAAGTCTGAGAATTTTAGTAGTAAAAAGAGAATTTATCAAGAGAAAAAATAATAGATTCTTTTATTGGTATTGGAGTAAATATTCACATGAATGAGTCCAGCAGCAAGAAAAAAGAGTAAAAAAAAAACCAATATTATCCAAAGACAAAATAATTTTTACTGGAAATGGGAGTAAACTAGTGATTGTTCATAATTAGGCCCAAGGGAGTTTTATAAAATAATACACTGTGCCAAATCTCACGAAGCAGAATCCAGAAACAGGTGAAGTAGCTGGAGAAGTATAGGACCATCAAAAACCTCAGAGTACCAAGAACATAAAAAAATTTTTTGTCCCCCCCCCTCCCACCACTGGATCTATCTTAGATTTATTCATACCTGTGAACCGCGATTTTCTAAGATTTTTCTTTTGGTTGCTACAAATTTATGAAATTTTAAGGGAAGTATCAGATTTCCATCAGTGTTGCTAAGTTGAATCGTCAAAATAAATAAGCGAAATCAATTAGTTCAGTCTGACAACACATTGTCCACAAAAATTCAAACTTCAGAATCTGTTGTTTTCAAAGACAACACACCTTCCAAGTAAACCTACATCTTCTTAGGCAGTTTGTTTCCACATGTATTTAGCTTATTTTTGATTGAATTTTCTTTATTTATCTTCGCTACTACCAAAACTGCATATAAAGATCTGTTTCCTTAAAAAATCAATTTTCTTATTGTTGCTAAAAATTTATATATATGGTTGCTTAAGTTTCCGCTTAACCAATACAAACAATCGGTTTTCATTTTCACTGTCCTTGGTACTTCGATGCAGTTAGTGAAAACAATCGAAGTTATTTCATCGAGATTACCACACGAATCGTACATGTGAGATTGTCAATAATCTAGCAATGTCAAAGAGAGTCTATGCAAAATTAAGTCAGGCCCTGGGACTTGCAAGAACCAAACCCAGGATGGCTGAAAGAGGTTTTAGGTCGAGTGAGTAGTCTCAAGATTGATTTGCGGTGGGCATCAGATATTCCAGACCTTTATCTTCCTGATTTTCTTGTTTTTTTCTTTTTTTTAATTACGACAATGGCCGTGTCATCAGAGTTCAAAGGTCTTTGCTGAACTCAAGAAAACCATCCTGGACGAGGTCACAACTAGTACTTCATAGCTGAGTCTGAAATATGTTATCCTGGAATTCTGGTTACCAAGAATATGCTACTTGAAACGTTGATCATCTGGTTCATGAAATCTGACACTCAACGAGGTCGAATTTCGCTATGAGAAACTATGCTGTTTCAGTGTGGAATGGTCTCCCGTATAGTGTTAGAGCGGTTGGTAACTTGATTTTGTTTAAAATAAAGTCAAAGAAATTTTGAAAAAAGGTGGCTGGAATTTTTGGGTTTTTGGGAGGGGGTGCAGGGAGTTGGAGACGTTGGTAGGTTGTGTCGGGAAAATTTTAAAAGTTATTTTGAAGATTAAGATTTTTTGAAGTTGGTGTTTGTGAAATATGATGAATTATTTTTTTCTTTTATCATTTATTGAATAATTTTGGTGTTAAAAGGCTGTTAGAAGATGCAGCCACCCACAGGACTTCTGTTTTTTATACGGCTCTTGAGCTTTCTATATAATGTAGTTCTGTTCTATTTCTTTGGGGTTAAGTAATAAATACCTGAGTCTATCTGAATCTCAGTTAACTTCATTCTGCGAAAAAAGCTGTTATCAACAATGTGAAGAGATAAATTGAAGTAATTGCTTCTTAATAAAACAGGGATCTATATTGAGGCCCATATAACAATTTAAATGGCTGGTCAATTATCAGGGACTAAGAATTTCACAACTTCCGTAGGAATGTTGAGAAATATGTCGGAATGGTCGCCTCTTCGTAAAAATAGTCGTCTGGTCTGAGGGTTCATATTTTTGTTTAAACTGACGGAGAGTGAGAATTTCATAACTTGACGAAATACCCTTTATTGTAAGAAAATCATACTGCAACCTCTAAGGAAAGTATGTAAGGTTGGAGTATCCCCTTGAATTGTGCTTTTTTTAAATTCGGTCTTATTTTTTGTAAAAAATTACATGTTCTTTTGTATTTTCACGGGTTTGCCGTTTGATGAAAAAACATTTAATCTTTTGCAGTCATTCCCCTTTTTGCTAATAATAAAGAAATTTCTACTCTATTCTTGTCAGTATAGACGTTGTTTAATTGATTTTTGTATATACCTTCAGTTTAAATTTCAGAATTTCACAACTAACAATTTAAACCGTAGGTCAATTATCCGGGGAATGAGAACGCCCAGCTTTCCCTGGCCGAAGAAGAAGTGTATTGTACTGTGCTTTTCTATGATGAAACGCACACTTTTGAACAAGTTATAGATACGTTAAAGCGAGCTATAGATTGTAGGCAAAAGGAGGCTGTTGACTTTGCCACAATCATTGATAGAGAAGGACGTTGTATTGTTAAATGCTCAAATAAGGCTGTAAGTATTTCTTTTCATCATTTGATTAAATGTACAAGGGGGAGCCAAGAGGAATCAGAACTACTGTACAAAACCAGTTTTCAAGTTTTTTATAAAGTAACCGTATTCCCTTCGAGGTACTCTCCATTAGGATTACCACATTTGTCCCACCACCTTGTTGTCATCAACCTTGTAAATTCAGTGTCACTTCATGCCTCTTTTTATGCTTGAAAATAAGTAGACGTCACACGGAGCCAGGTTAGGTGAGTGAGATACGTGGACTAGCGGAGTCATGTCCTTTTTAGCCAAAAATTGGCGAAATTTCACTCAGTTTTTTGATCGTTAATTAGGACGTAAGATACAAACTTTGTAACGATCGTTTTAATGCTCAAATCTTCACTTAAAATTCACTAAACCGAACTCTAAGATTTCCTTCTAATCTGTGGCAGTTCATCTTTTTTGGGGAGTCCGTAAACCAAGGCTCTTAAATTTTTCAGTACTTTTGTCATGTCGGGTAGTTGATGGACGCCTTGGCTGAGGTTTCTCCTCAATCGATGTTTGGCCGTTTTTAACATTAAGAACAAATCAGTGCTAGAAAAAACACTCACTGCAGATGGATGCAGTATAATAGGTCGACAAATCGACAAAATAGGCGTCGTGAAGTTGCCAAATAGTTGGCCTATATACGCCTATTGGCTGCTCACTACAGTGCGATCCCAGTTTCTTCTGGGTTCCCTTTCACCTTCTACTTTCTCTCACATAAGACTCTCTTTAGTATAACTAGTGACTTGACCTATAGTTTTTGTAAGTTACTAATTTTAGACATATTTTTTTTCAATTACTGCTCCAAATCCTAAGTCGTCAGACCAAGTAATAAAGTGTCTCTTCGGTACGAACTTCGGACCTCTTTGGATGGAACTTTTTTAGACACGTTTTTTTTTCGAAAGCAAGTAATTAGTTAGATCCCACTTGTATATGATTATATTAAATTCTAAAAAATATAAATTTTTAAAAGAAGAGTAGAGAGCAATTTTGGTTGAAACCGAACACAAATTACCCTGTAGGCGAGGGGGCCCGCCCTCTTTTGAATCCCAGTTCTTAGATATCTCGTAGGTATCTATATCTTGTTAGATCTTAATAGATATCTGTGGAAGCCCTGTAAGGGAACACTCTCAGCAAGGAATGTAGGTTAGGTTAGTAATTAGTTAGATCTTGCTTATATATGTTTATATGAAATCCTAAAAATGCACAAGTTTCTGAAAGAAGAGTAGAGATCAATTTAAGTTGAAACCGAACATAAATTACCCTGTAGGCGAGGGGGCCCGCCATCTTTTGAATCCCATTTCTTAGATATCTCGTAGGTATCTATATCTTGTTAGATCTCTATAGATATCTGTGGAAGCCCTGTAAGGGAACACTCTCAGCAAGGAATCTAGGTTAGGTTAGTAATTAGTTAGATCCTGCTTATATATGTTTATATGAAATCCTAAAAATGCACAAGTTTCTGAAAGAAGAGTAGAGATCAATTTAAGTTAAAACCGAACATAAATTACCCTGTTGGCGAGGGGGCCCGCCCCCCTTGAATCCCAGTTCTTAGATATCCCGTAGATATCTATATGTCGTCAAATATCTATAGATATCTTGTAGGATATCTATGGGAGCCCTGTAAAGGCATACGCTCAGCAAGGAAATATTGCATGAAGACATAAATTCAAAGGCAAAAAGAAACCGTGTCCATAAGGGCAAAAAGTATTGGAACCTCCCAAAAATATTATCAAAATTCGGTTCTACTTACATCTTAGGCTATTTAAATCCAACCTGCTACTTTCTGAAAATGGTACTTTCTTTTATTTCTAAGCTATTTTTTACTAATCGTAAACTAGTGGATAATAGGTTAAGAGTGGAAGAGTGGAGAGTGGAAGGAGGTTGAGAGTGGAAGAGTGGAGAGTGGAAGAAGGTTGAGAGTGGGAGATTGGACACTGGAAGGAGGTTGAGACTGGAAGGAGGTTGAGACTGGAGACTGGAAGGAGGTTGATAGTGGAAGAGTGGAGTCTGGAAGGAGGTTGAGAGTGGAAGAGTGGAGACTAGAAGGAGGTTGAGAGTGGAAGCTTTGGGGTTTAATATTTTATAAGAACTAATCAGGAGCTAATTTCTAAATGCTTAAAATTTCGCCGAGTCTTCCGTATTCACTAATATAATAAACGTGGGATATCCATAGGAGCTAGTATGTGTAAAGTCCACGAGACACAAGGACAAAGCCAACAAGGGAACATGCCTATAACTGTGAAGAGTAAGGTAAACTAAAAAACTTCGGTGAAACTTTTGGCTTATGCACCTATCTAAGATTATTTAGATCCAATCCAATTTTTTTTTTTTAATTGGGCAGTTTTTTTTTGGTTTTTAAACATTTTTTATTTATTGTAAAATAGTTGGGAATAGGCTAGTACGCAAGACGTTGGCTAGTTAAAAATAATACCAATAAAAAAAAAATACACAACAACCCCTACAATGTTCTTTTGACCTAATGGGTTCTCCTATCATTGACCCAGCAAAAAAAAAACAAAGAAAATTCAATGATGGATGACAGATTGCCAAAGATTGTCCCTGTCGGCCAACCGTATAGGGCCAAACGAAAAGCAGGTCATCCCCAAATGGGGTGGGAGGATATCGTAAGAAAAGATTTAAAGGAAATGGAAGCTTCCTGGGAGGGGGTAAAGATTGATTCTGCGAATAGATTGGGATGGAGGAGGAACGTGCGTAACTCTGTTGGCCTTAGGTGGCTTGGTGACGCAGTGAGTTGTTGGTAGTAGTAGTAGTTGTTGTAGCAGTAATATTAAATGCACTACGGAATACAGATAATCTTTTGGTCTGCTTCCCAGAAAAAAAGAGATTTTCAAGGCTAAGAATGCGTGCGGTGGTCATGACATAGGAAATCCTCCTTGAATAATTGTAAAATCCATCACAAGTGTCTTAATTTATTTTTGTCTAAAATAAAAAAAAACCGGTAGGAAGAACGTTTTTTTAGAAATTACTAGTGCATTTGTAGATAAAAATCTTTTTTTTTGCGTTCTAAAAAAATACTTCTGGTTTAATCTTTGGTAAATCTTGTAGGCTAGAAAAGTAAATTCTTCTAGTTGATCTTAGAGATAGTCGTCGTCTATAGGAAATTCACCAAAACAAATTTGAAAAAAAGTAAAAAAGTTCATTTTGAATAGATTGGAGTGGAGGAAGAGCATGCGCAGCTGTGTTGGCCTCAGGTAGCTTGGTGTTGCAGTGAGTTGTTCGTAGTAGCTCTATAAACAGTTCTTTTTTACTAGGGCCGTTCTTTTACTCATCTTTGTGCTAAGATCTTACACCTTTTGACAAAGAACGCTTAAAAGTCAAATCTTAGCCCTAGGATCTTACATCTTATAGTGTTCTTTTGCAAACGTCTTTCGTCATTCTGCTCTGATCATCGGTCTAAGAACAATGATGAGTATATCATCAAAGTTCTCTCATCATTGTTCTATATGGCAGAAAGATGGCGTCCTTCGACCTTTCTGCTAAGATCCCTGAGCTGTAAGATCTTAGAACAAAGATGAGTTAAAAGAACAGAAATCTTTGCAGAAACATGTGAGATCTTGGATGTAAGATCTTAGTGCAAAAGAACGGCCCTACTGTTTTTGATTTTATAATTCTTTAAATATCAGCTTGAAGAGACAAATAAAGCTGAAGACCTTCTTACCCCAAACTGTTTTCGTTTTTCTATTGGTAGGACATAACTAATAATTGCTTGCTAATTTCTAGACATGCGATAATGTTCGACTTGTCATCGAGCGACAGACGTCTCGTCAGCCGACTAGTCAAAGACCATTGAAAGTTGTTGTGATGCCAGCTCACCGTATGGCTCATGAAGTGGGTGCCATGAGATTGCTAAATTGGCTTCAAAAATTGCTTGGCTGCTGTGAGGCCTTTCGGATTTTATTCAGTGACATTGCTATGGAGGTAATTTTGTCTTATATTTAGAATTTAAATGCACTTTATCTAAATAACTGACCTTAGAATTCTATGGTCATCAAATTATGTAATTTTAAGCTATCCATTTGCGTGTTCTTCTCATAAAAAAAAGAGAAAAGGAGACAGATCACTGTTACACATGCAAATCACTGCTACTCTAGACGGAGGGGCAGTGAAGGGGCTGAAAACCTCTAATTTATGGTTTTTGACCATAGTAATTCGAATGGTGCTCTTTTTTATTTCAATCTGCCATCATTTTTGAGAATTTTCAAGAACCTTTATAATAGTTACCGTGCCTGAATCTTCTCTAAATTGAAAATATTTCGCATTTTGTTCTCCCTTTTTTCAAATACGTTTCTAAATTTTCAGTTACTATGAACTGTAGTGTTCTCTGCTGTAGAAATCATGGGCGCCCATAAGGAAGGGGGCAAGGGGGGTGCCAGCCCCCCCCCCCTTGGCGGAATGACAGTGTCATATATCTGTATTAATTTAAAAACATTTTCCACAGAACAAGTTTTCAAAGAAAAGTAGAGCTCTATTAAGCCAAAAATGGGCAGAAATAAAGATTGGATTGTCAATTTAATATACCTATACTGATGTTTATTCCTTAAAATGAAAAAAGGGTAAAAAGGTGATTAAAACCAGTTTTTTATTTATTTAAGTAAAGAAAAAGTGAAAACATTTAAAAATATTTTGTTTTCAGTAAAGCGAAAATTTTGTTCTGGTTTTGAGAAGGCATGGGGGCTATCAGCCCTACTAATGTTAATTTTTGCTCGTTTTGAGTTTGACTCGGCTATTTATTCTAATTTCTGTTCATTTTGAGTCTCATTTATTTATTGATAGTGATTTACGGTATTTTTACGCTTGGGTGATTACTTGACTTCATTTCTGCCCATTTATGGCTTAACGGAACTCTACTTTTCTTTGAAAAACTTGTTTTATGGAAAAAGTTTTTTTAGATTAATTTCTGTTCGTTTTTTTTTGACAAGGTTATTCTCATGTCATATCTCAGTCATTCTATAAGAATCCATTTTTTGGTTTGCTATTTGTATGTTGGGAGAAACCTTTTCAACAATTTTTAATCCTGACACAAGCAGTATTTTTTAATTTTATTTTATATCTCCTCAAGTTGACCTGAAAAAAAAAAAAAAAACTTAGTATATTCCCAAAAGATTCTATCTATGCTCTTTGACAATCCAGATACACTTACAATCTATTTATTTATTTAAAATGTAAGAGCAGAAGTAGTAATAGTAGTCGCCCCAAAAGAGGCAACTTAATACCCCCAGTCGTTTTCGATATATTTCTGAAGTTTCTTATTGTCAACCGCAAAAACAATGCCTTTTGATCTAGTTTTAAAAAAGCATTTAGTTATATAGCATAATGGGCCAATTGGATAATTGTGGGGTGACATGCCTAATATCCCTAAAGACATAGTTGCTGCACCGTTCTACTATACTAAACAAAATAGCTGTCTCAAAATTTTTACTAGATGTATTTGGGAAATAAATTGACTTCAGAGACGGGCTGATTGCCCTCCAATCTCTTTTTGTTCTTAAAAAGGACCCTATAACTTTTGATTTTGAATCGAATTAGCTTCTTTAAATGTTTCAATGATATTTCTAGCTATTATAGAGGGGTGGTGCCTATGATATTGCTTATATGCCTTTTTGAAAACCTGTATGTATACAGTTTTTTCGTTTAACGCCCCCTAAGCACTTCCTAGAAATTTCACCTTAATACTCTTAGCGTTATTAATTACAGTAACTCTAGTTGTTGTACTAAAAGTATACACATAGTGCCTTCTGGCTAGTTAAAAATCCCCCACAACTAACTCTTAAAGATCTTACTTAATGATATAAGTTATTCTTGAGATATTGCTTTGTCACCTTTTTGAAAGTCCACATGCTCATAGTTTGTTTTTATTTAGTTCAGCGTCCGCCTAAATATTTATTATGTTTGATTACTGCAGACATTGTTATATTCTCTTGGGACTATTGGCTACAAAATGACTATCTCACAATTTCGATTGATTGTGTTTGGGGATTGTGTTTCGATTGATTGTGTTTTTGAGATCTTTGGAATATTTTTGAACAAATGGCTATCTTAAAATTTCTAGCGGATGCTTTGGGGAAAATATGACGTGGGAGGGTATAGCTGCCCTCCGATAAATTTGACTCTTTAAAATGGCTCTTCAACTTCTGATTTTCAATCGAATGAGCCCCCTCTAAAGTATATAAGACACACCGTTTCCATAAATACCTTAAATGCCCTCGGAGCATACCTTACAACCCTTGCTCTGAGGGTGGTGGGGGGGGGGGTTATCATTCTCAAAGTCATAATTTATGGACCTTTAAACTACGCTGAACAAAATAGCTATCTCAAAATTTTGATTGGGTGTGTTTGGGGAAGTGATTGACGTGGGGAGGGGGAGCTGGTTTCCCTCCATGAGCTCTTTTTGAAGTTCCCATGACATTTCTTTCTATAAGAAGTGCCCTGGTCAAAAAAATAAAACAATATATTGTGCCCACATTGCTCTTAACTTAGTGTGACATATTAGTCAGAAATGACATATATATCAATTGTGTTAAAATCAGGCATGCCTGATTGATTGGTTTAATCAGAATGCACATATCTCCTTTCGTTCTCGAGACTTTCTCAATTTTACAATCGACTCAATATGTGTTATAACCAAATTTCGACCAGTTTAGAGACCAAAAAGCGTTAAGTGCACGATTCTTCCACAGCCACTTGGAATGTCACACAAGGCCCACCATGAGATGGCCAGAAAGGCACGATTGGAGCTCGAGAGAGATGTGGAGACATATTTTACAAAACAGTATTTAGCTTTTTCTGAACATTTGGGAAAATGTCACTGAACGCCTTTCGTATTTTCACAGGCTTGCTCTTTTCTAGGCTGCTGCAACAACTGCAACTATGGTTTCCATTATATGCATCAATGAGTATGTAATATGGTGGTCCTCTGATTCTAAGCGTTCCTGATCCATCTTGCACTCGTTAAAGTTTCTTTTGTAAGCCTTAGATCCCGTTGGCAGAAACAATATCCATATATTCTATCCACGGGGAATCTGAGTCATCTCGCATTTCTCAGATGTTACTTTACCGATGTTTTGAGTAGTGATATAAGTTCTTGAGTCCAAAATCTTGCGGAGGCATTGGGATAGTTCATCAGACGAGGGTTTCTGATCAGGGTTGCCAACGACCTGAGAAAAAAGATTTTGAAGTATCTAGGAATCACTAAAACAGAAAGAAATTGTTACAAATAGAAATTTGCTTCACTGGTGTCTTTATTCGCCCTTTTTTCTTGTGGGTTATTTTTCTAACTTGTAAAATGTTTAAGGAGTTTTTGTTGGAAAACTTCTGTTAGTTTCATCAACCTTCTTAAAGTACAATTTTTCAGATTTGCAAAATTAAAAAGCAAATGTAAAGGCTAAAATATCCAATTACGAATTAAACAACAAAGAAAAAGAATGTTGAGGATCACTAGAAGTTACTACAGGGCCTCTCCTGATATCTTTCATTGACTAGAATTATAAGTTTATTTAATATATTTCTTTAAGGCCTCAGAGATAGATGTCAGTAGTAGAGGTGATATTGGACCGTGACACTCAACTCTGGAAAGCAGCCAGATCTGTATGGCATCACCTGTTCATAAGTGGTTTGCTAATGGACTTCGAGAATAAAAAACGATTTGCCAAGGTTTGTTGTTTTTTTCTATCGATAGATGCCGTAGTAAATTAATTATCTTTTTGTTTACACTGTATAAACTAAGACACAATATACTGAACGAATATTGGCTCTAGAATTACTACTCAAGTAAAAAGGGCTGTATGCCTTGTTTTATGGTTGTTTTTTTTGGTTGTTTTATGTTGTTTTTTTTGGTTGTATTTGCAAATAACTTGCTTGTTGTTTAGTTTACTTTTTTTATTTAACTTTTGGTAATCCTTTCGAGCTTCTACATTCTTTATGGCTAAGCGTAATCTATTGTGATTGCTAACAGGAGCAGAATTTCTGTTTCCGACTCAACATTAGTTTCCAGCTCACAAAGCCATAAAATATGCGTTGCTCATTTTTTTCAACGTACATTTTTTAATAGAGAAGGGGTCGTGTTTGATCAAGGGTTTCTGATTCGCTCGAAACTCTCAGGGATCGTCCTTTGGGCCAGAAGGATCGAGCATTTTGTTGTGGGAGGGGGGATTAGGTGCTCCCCCTAGGATAGAGCCAAAAACTTGTTTTCGATTACTTGTGTTTCGAGCGAGCTAATAAGAATGGTTCGCTACACCATTATGCCGAGCGTTTTCATAGACTATTCTCTGGAAAGGACATGCGAAGCTGAGTAAATCATAAGACACTATATACACTTGATTTATCAAATTATTGACAATATCTCGGGTATAACTTGGGAAATCGAGTTGAAACTTCAAGGAAATACTGGAGAGAGAGGGTAGAGGGCTTGACTGGGCTTCAAATTTGGTCGGGGGGTAGAGGTAAATAAAAATACACTGTGCGTATCCAGTTCATCGTAACATTATGTCTGCCATACGTACATATAATAGTTAGATAGATACAAAATCCTTTTATTTGACAGTCAAACAACAAAATATCTCTGGATATTTCAGTCACATATACAGTGGCCGTCATCAGAAGTGGCCGGTTATATGCTGATGACGGCCACTGTATATGTGATCGAAAAATCCAGAGATTTTTTCGTTGTTTAACTGTCAAGTCAAAGGATTTGTCCATATCTAACTCTTATTTGTACGTCGTGGGAAGGTAGTGTGGTATTTGAAAATACCTATATCTGCAATACGTTGGGGACGGCTTAGACGATTGAGTTGAACCTTTCAGGCTCGGTTGTAGAAAGGTCAAGAGGCTCAAATATAGTGTTTTTTTTTGGGGGGGGGGAGGGAGGTTGTAAACATCTCCAGTTAAAATAAAAATTAAGTTTGTCGCTATAAGTTCCCATGGGACAATTCATGTACCATAAAGTAAGAAGAAAAACCAAGGCACTATGTGCTGCCCGGTTATAAAAATGGCATATCTACAATGTCTCAGGAACGGCTTTGGGTATTGAGCTGAAGCTTTCAGGGAATGTTGAGGGAAACAAGTGGGTATTGAAATATGACTTGGAAAAAAGGTAAAGCTATATGAAAAGGCTCTAAGTGCACCCAGGTTGTCAAAATACCATATCTGACGTATCCTGGAAACAGTAGTGGGCCATTGAAATGGAAAGACAAATTTTGAGTGCCCTATTTGAGATTTGAAATTGACTGAAGGGCAGCTCTTTCTAATGCCCTATTTGTCTACCTCTCCCCCTAACTCCAAAGATATCTGACAAAAAATTTTAGATAGACATTTTGTTGTAAAAAATCGAAGGCTCAATAATTATGCCTTTGAAGATGACATGACACAGCCTCATACTCCCACAGCCCGTTGGAAAATGAGGGATGCATGATGGGTTCACGATTAGATCCAAATTTTCGGAGATTATTTCCTGGACCAAAAAAATCATAACGTTTTGTTGGGAGTGGGCGGGGTAGGGGTTTTAGGGGCCCGTAAAAGGCCCAAAAAGATTTGGTGCCTAATTAGCTGTATTTTGAGGGATCTCTTAGGGTTGTTCCGTAGATCAAGATTCCAAAGAGTGTACTCTGGATACGACACGTAGATCTGAATAAGTCATAGACAAATCCTAATTTGACAAATCAGATATGCACCTGATTTGTAAGATTATTTACAGTATCTTAAAAATGGCTTAATGACTACAGTATCTTAGTTGAAACTTTTGTGGAGTATTAAGGAGAGGAGGATTAAGTGGATTTGTAATTGTTACCTGGGAGATGGTGCCTAGAGTGTTAATGATTTTTTCATATTAAATGTAATTGTTCAAACGTAAGTGAAGCTGCAGAAAATAAAAGTAGATTCAAAGCATGTTTGTGTGAGAGGGGGTGGGGGGCAACTGAATCTGGGTGTGGTCTGCTGGGTGTGGCCCTGGAAGTGATTTTCCGTAACATTAGAGAGGTCGTTACTGTGAATGTCCGAAATCTGGTTAATATCCACATTCACCGGTAAATGTCCGAAATTTCCTTTTCTCTGCTTGGATTCAATTAGTTTTGCGAATCAACTTTTTCAGTCTTATGCAAGCTTTGATGGTAAAAGTTAAAGTTATATTAGGTTAGGTTAAGTTATAAATCTCAGAAATGGGTTAAAAATCAAATCTAACCTAGCCTGTCGCCATCAAACCTTGCATTAAACTGAAAAAGTTGACTGGCATCACTGACTAAATCCAAGGAGAAAAAAGGGTATTCCGAACATTCTCCGGTGAATGTCAACATTCACCAATTTGTGACATTCACTGTAACAAGGCTACAGACTATTAATTATTCTTGTTTGCGATCGATTTTCAAAATAGGATTTAGGCAATTCGTTAAGATTACAAAATTATAGGAATCTATCTTTATTTTTGTTAACAGTATTTATTTTCCCAGCAGAGAACAGCAGAAAAATTACAAATAAAAAGACAGACATTGAAGATAGAAAAACAGCACTAAAGCCTGATTTGAAAACATGTTTTTCTCAATTATTCTTAGTTAGTTTCGTTACAGGCTTTATCTTACGTCAATCCGATTAATCAGAAAAAAATCTTCACTCTGTCTGACATTTACGTAAATGATCTCATCTATCTCATTTACGTAAATGAGATACGTAAATGAAAGACATGGGTTCGGGTCGGTGAGATAGCATTTCTGCGATATCTTGAGTACAGTTTGGGCGATGGGGTTGAAACTTTCAGGTACTGCTAGAAGAAGGAAGGGTGATCGTTGGGAAGGGGAAATTCAAAATCGATATTGGAGGAAGAGGGAGGGCTAACTAATTTTTGTTAGCCCTCTGTCCGTACGTAAATCCGTACGTAAATAACGTCTTTATATCAAAAGCTCTTACGGAGCTTATAATTTATGCACGGTTAAGTAGCGAGACAGATCATGTGACCACATAGTGTTCATAGTGACCCGAACACATAGTGTCTTTCATTTACTTATCTCATTTACGTAAATGAGATAAATGAGATCATTCACGTTAATGTCAGGCAAATTTTTTGGCCATGGAATGTCGAATAACTATCTCGGAATGTCCCCTGTTCTAAATTTTAGCCCTATTTGTCGAGCATAGCATCGAGCTAGTCCTAATGAAAAGGTTACTAAAAGGTCCTTACAAAACTTCTTATATTAAAAATATTAATAATACTAATGATAACGGCGATAATATTGCAGCTCTTTCTATTAATAATAATAATAATGAAAACTTCTTCCCCAGTTAAGATTTCGGAAATCTTAAATTAAAAAGAGGGTCTATTTTATTTCTAGCAGCGAGCCAGGTAAGAAGGGTCCTAATAAAAGTATAAGTCCTTAATAAAATAGTATAATATAAGTCATTAATAAAATCCTAAATAAAAGTATAAGTCCTTAATAAAAAGGAAAATTATGGTGGTTTTGCCTGTTTGCCTTCAAATTACTAACCAATGTTATCTAGATTGATTATCTATTCAAAAAATTTATCAACTTTTCCTTTATTTTAGATATTTACCAAATATTATAGCGTCATGATGGAAGGTTTCATCAATGATGATCATGATCACAGCTATTCAATCATCTCCCTCTCTGTTAAGCTGTTCACAGTACCAACGATTTCGCATCATCTAATCAGCATAGATGACGTACTTGCAATCTTGTTGCGTTTCTTCACGTCTGAGTGTAACCGCAGGAGAAATGATGGTAATTATTTTTTTCTTGTTAATCTAGGATGTTTTGTGTCGATGAGTCAAATTAAAAAGAAGGAAATATACGTTTTTAGAAGAAACATTTATCAAAACTCTAACTCCCCTATTTATTCAACCAAACTCCCTTTCAGACCTTAAAGTCCCGATATTTTCATAATACTTTTCACCGTTCAAGACCGAACCCTTCGTCAGATAGGAGTGTCCCATCCCCGGACAGGACAGGTCCCTAAGTAAGATTATTGTATTCTGTTAGTCCCAGAGTTGTTTAAGTATACTGCCATGTCATTATCTTTAGAAGATATTTCGATTTCTTCACCTTTACTTGAAACGACCTGGGTTCGGTCCTGGTGAATCAAAGATTCATCCCTTTCGTCTTTTCTCTGTGTCCTGCAGTGTTTCACTCGTTAAGCGAAATTTTTTCGGTGAAACTCCCGTTGCCAAGTACTAGTTGTGCCGCTTTGCTGATCTGTGATTTAAAGTACTTACATGCATTATCGTTGCTGTTAAGTGTATCAAGGGAGTTGAAGCGGTTTGATGTCTACAATATATTTTAGACGACTATCTGGCTTCTTTGGTTTACGAACATCTGCAGTGACGGGTTTTCTGCATCGCTTGCCTTAGAGGGGAAGCTGGATAACTGCGCAGACAAGTGCGTAGCCTGTGTTTTCAAGATCTGCAGACCTAAACGTTCTGCAGTTTTTCAGCTATTACTCCCAGCGTTTGCAGATAATGACGTGATCGATCATCTTCATTGTGTTACTTTCGCTTCTATACCACGTACTCTGGTGGATAGTATTTTGTTGGAAGTAGGTGTTTGCAGTGACAAGATAATTGGATCGGCACAGTTGAAACAAATGAGGAGCATTGTCTTTGATTGGTTTGGATAGGAGTTAGAAGCAGGAATACAGCACAATTTTGGAAATGTGCAGTGAAAAAGATAAAGTTCGACTTGAAGTGAGCTCATCTGGATAACCTTCTCTGCTGACCCAAGTGAGCAAAGCGGGAAGTATAAAAAGACAGTGCAATAAGGAGGGTGAATGCCCTTACTATCGATCGTGGTGAGGAAATTGAGAGGAGGGAGGTGCGAAGCAGGGCTGCTCCCACTTGCCGGCATTAAAGAATTTGGGGCTTTTGGCTTGTATGGTTTTTTGTAGAGTTCCTCCTCGTTCGTGCACATCTCTGACTACTGTCGGCAGCTCCTTTCGTTTTTTTTTTTTACTTGTATTTGTCGGACTTACTTTTATTCTTATGATACAATATTATAAATAGATGAATGTGTTTCAACAATTGCCACTTATAAATGTGAACAGAAAGACTCGTGAATTTATTTGATAGTGATTTTCCTTGTTTTTCATGATAGATAGTTCAAAACCGCCAGTTTAGGGACTTGGACCTTGATGATTCCTATGGTGCACTTTTGGTTTCTGTCCGTCGTCTGTCTGTCTGTCTGTCTGTTGATGTCCGTCGCCATTTTTGACTAGTTTCAATTTTCTTTTCCAAAATTGTTGAAAATTCGTTCAACGATAAATTGTTGCTATTTAGAGAAGCCCAGATAATAATTACCGTCCGTTAATCGCCTTTAAATGAGAAATTTTCTATCACTAGACATCTTTATTTTACAACGTGTTATAAACTCTCAATTTATAATTTTTGAGACCACAGTGGCTAAGCATGACAACAATAGAAAACGACGTAGCTTGGTCTTTACTAGATTACAGCCGCTGCCACAACCACGTAGGAAAGCTTTTGAGACATTCAGACTTCATGCATGATTTCCTTTAATAATCTTTTGAGACATCCAAATTATATGATACTAGCTATTGTTCTTGAAAAAAATTAAATAAAAAATGTTGTTTCAAATTGGCCATGAATCAAGTTTGGATGTTTCAATAAGCTTTTCCTTAATGGAAAAATTTATTGTCCCAAATAAAAGGAAATTTCACAAGATTTTAATCCTTTTGGTTTAATAGACAAATTTTTCTGTAGTGACTTCGACATTTTGAATTTTCATCTCGCTGTTTTTTTCTTCAATTTTTTTATTTAGTTTAATTAGTGAATATGTATTGATTTTTGTGCGAATTCCAAATATTTAGCTTATGTTATCTTCAGAGGTACCAGTTAGAAACGAATTACAATAGAAATATCTAAATAGGATGACTTCCCTAAAAATTGTTCCCATTTAAATTTAGCATGATTGTTGAGCCTAAACTGAATATAGCTTTTACAGTATATTTTGAATCATCGTCGAAAAGGACATTTTTTTTAATATTTCCACTAAAAAGGGTTTTAAGGGGATAAATCCCCCCTCGTGCGCTACTGATGAAGGACCTATAAATGAAAGTTAGAAGCGTTAGGCCTAGAAATGAACTTCTAGCGGCTTCAGCATCCATCCCCGCTGCCACTTCCCCTCTAATAGCTTCTGTTCAACTATGTAGTACTGTACGTGAATTCTTAAAGCCTTAAATGAGTCAATTTAAATGAATCTAATATAACTGTTTATTCTGTAGGGACTACGTGTGTGTTTAGGGGTGTGCGCGCAACCATTTGATATTGTGGTGTCTGAAACAGTATAAATAGCTATATAAATAAGGCTACATAAAGAGCTTTACGACGGTTATATAGCCCTATTTATATATATATATATATATATATATATATATATATATATATATATATATATATATATATATATATATATATATATATATAGCCCTATAAATTTATATAGCCCTATAAATAGGGCTACATAAATAGCTTTACGACGGTTCCAAGATGATTCCTTTTCCAAGATTCACCGTATAGGTTTTTGGCCCTCTTTGTGACAAAATGGTTATTCTAAACTACAAAACGGCAGAAATTGTCATATCTGTAGAGCGATCACATTTTTTATTTAAGGGAACTAGACACCATTCATTTCAATTTCCGTTCGAATAAATCTACTTTTGATATCGTAAAGTCAATGGTTGAATAGGATCCCCCCCCTTGAGAAACGAAAAACTAACAAAAACAAATATGCTTCCATTGGAAAAGCCAAATTTATCCCCTTTTTTTCTAAAATTGTGCACATTTCTTTATGCCTATAATTTTTTATAGGTAAATTATCGAAATTCCTTTTTTTAAGAGTATAGGTTCTATTGTCATGGGTTGCTCTTTACTTACTTATCATTGCCAAGAATGGTCTGAAAATTGAGTATCAACCTATACCGGTATTTGACTCTTAAGAGTATTGATATTTAGCCATCTTAGTTATTTTATGTTAATTTTTTTTGTGTTTTAATGTTGTCTAGTGTTTTAAGAACATCAATTATTTTGTTGATGGTTACCAGATGCTAGGTTTTTTCTAAATCCCTTCTGAGGTGAAAAGAATGTTTTCTTTCTTGTTGCCTTCTCTCCTCCAGTTGGAAGGAATTTGGTTTGTGTTAAATTTCCATTTTCTAATTAGTGACTTAAAAATTAAATTAAATTATATTTAGCCATCTTAGTTATTTTATGTTAATTTTTTTTTTTGTGTTTTAATGTTGTCTAGTGTTTTAAGAACATCAATTGTTTTGATGATGGTTGCCAGATGCTAGGTTTTTTCTAAACCCCTTTTGAGGCGAAAAGAATGTTTTCTTTCTTGTTGCCTTCTCTCCTCCAGTTGGAAGGAATTTGGTTTGTGTTAAATTTCCATTTTCTAATTAGTGACTTAAAAATTAAATTATATTTAGCCATCTTAGTTATTTTATGTTATTTTTTTTTGTGTTTAATGTTGTCTAGTGTTTTAAAGAACATCAATTATTTTGATGATGGTTGCCAGAATCTAGGTTTTTTCTAAACCCCTTCTGAGGCGAAAAGAATGTTTTCTTTCTTGTTGCCTTCTCTCCTCCAGTTGGAAGGAATTTGGTTTGTGTTAAATTTCCATTTTCTAATTAGTGACTTAAAAATTAAATCAAATTATATTTAGCCATCTTAGTTATTTAATGTTAATTTTTTTTTTGTGTTTTAATGTTGTCTAGTGTTTTAAGAACATCAATTATTTTGATGATGGTTGCCAGATGCCAGGTTTTTTCTAAACCCCTTCTGAGGTGAAAAGAATTATTTCTTTCTTGTTGCCTTCTCTCCTCCAGTTGGAAGGAATTTGGTTTGTTTTAAATTTCCATTTTCTAATTAGTGACTTAAAAATTAAATTATATTATATTTAGCCATATTAGTTATTTTCTGTTAATTTTTTTTGTGTTTTAATGTTGTCTAGTGTTTTAAGAACATCAATTATTTTGTTGATGGTTGCCAGATGCTAGGTTTTTTCTAAACCCCTTCTGAGGTGAAAAGAATGTTTTCTTTCTTGTTGCCTTCTCACCTCCAGTTGGAAGGAATTTGGTTTGTGTTAAATTTCCATTTTCTAATTAGTGACTTAAAAATTAAATTATATTTATAAATCTTAGTTATTTTATGTTATTTTTTTTTGTGTTTAATGTTGTCTAGTGTTTTAAAGAACATCAATTATTTTGATGATGGTTGCCAGAATCTAGGTTTTTTCTAAACCCCTTCTGAGGCGAAAAGAATGTTTTCTTTCTTGTTGCCTTCTCTCCTCCAGTTGGAAGGAATTTGGTTTGTGTTAAATTTCCATTTTCTAATTAGTGACTTAAAAATTAAATCAAATTATATCTAGCCATCTTAGTTATTTTATGTTAATTTTTTTTGTGTGTTTTAATGTTGTCTAGTTTTTTAAGAACATCAATTATTTTGATGATGGTTGCCAGATGCTAGGTTTTTTCTAAACCCCTTCTGAGGCGAAAAGAATGTTTTCTTTCTTGTTGCCTTCTCTCCTCCAGTTGGAAGGAATTTGGTTTGTGTTAAATTTCCATTTTCTAATTAGCGACTTAGAAATTAAATTATATTATATTTAGCCATCTTAGTTATTTTATGTTAATTTTTTTTTGTGTTTTAATGTTGTCTAGGGTTTTAAGAACATCAATTATTTTGATGATGGTTGCCAGATACTAGGTTTTTTCTAAATCCCTTCTGAGGCGAAAAGAATGTTTTCTTTCTTGTTGCCTTCTCTCCTCCAGTTGGAAGGAATTTGGTTTGTGTTAAATTTCCATTTTCTAAATAGTGACTTAAAAATTAAATTAAATTATATTTAGCCATCTTAGTTATTTTATGTTAATTTTTTTTGTGTTTTAATGTTGTCTAGGGTTTTAAGAACATCAATTATTTTGATGATGGTTGCCAGATACTAGGTTTTTTCTAAATCCCTTCTGAGGCGAAAAGAATGTTTTCTTTCTTGTTGCCTTCTCTCCTCCAGTTGGAAGGAATTTGGTTTGTGTTAAATTTATATTTTCTAATTAGTGACTTAGAAATTAAATTATATTTAGACATCTTAGTTATTTTATGTTATTTTTTTTTGTGTTTAATGTTGTATAGTGTTTTAAAGAACATCAATTATTTTGATGATGGTTGCCAGAATCTAGGTTTTTTCTAAACCCCTTCTGAGGTGAAAAGAATGTTTTCTTTCTTGTTGCCTTCTCTCCTCCAGTTGGAAGGAATTTGGTTTGTGTTAAATTTCCATTTTCTAATTAGTGACTTAAAAATTAAATCAAATTATATTTAGCCATCTTAGTTATTTAATGTTAATTTTTTTTTTGTGTTTTAATGTTGTCTAGTGTTTTAAGAACATCAATTATTTTGATGATGGTTCCCAGATGCTAGGTTTTTTCTAAACCCCTTCTGAGGTGAAAAGAATGTTTTCTTTCTTGTTGCCTTCTCTCCTCCAGTTGGAAGGAATTTGGTTTGTGTTAAATTTCCATTTTCTAATTAGCGACTTAGAAATTAAATTAAACTTTTGCTGTTTAATTGAAGTTCAACTTGAAAAAAGAACAAAATAAACGGAATACTGGTCTTTTTATTTTTTTCTGAGAAACTGTTGCTTAGCCCTAAGGAATGTTTCTTCAGCGGAAATATCGGGCGAGAATTTTCTTGGTTTTCAGTTATTTCTTTAGGATTTAGTAAGTTCCAAAACTTATTTGCAATGAGAAATATAATAAATTTCCTCAAAAAGCTTAGAACAATAAATCAGAATAAAGTTTACTTGGTTTGATTGGCTGTTGCCATGCTTAGAAATAAGATGTTTTAGAGCACTGAAGTATCTACTGAAATGTTTCATCAAAGCAGATTTAAACCTCAGCTCTTTAAGACACAGTAAATTATTATTCAGTTTAAACTTAAATAAATTATTCAGTTTCACCTATGGCTGATTTTTGATACTTTGAAAATGTCAAAATGCACTTACCAACTTTCTGTACCCCAAAGCCTTTATGTACCCCTACCTCTAGCTTACAGCGTTAAATTTTAACAGTCAATATCATGACTTTGAAAACCAATCAAATCTTCATTGTCTCATACTTTCGACGTAACACCTTTAATTAGGTGCTTTTTTTTTTACCACACTGCCGTTGTACGACGAATAAATATACTTTCAAATGGGGATAAATCCATTTATTTAGACAGTGAAAAAACAGGTGCAAAAGTCCAGATATTTCGATCACAAATACAGCGACCGTCTTCACTAGAAATACAGCGACATCTCTAATGAAGACGGTCGCTGTATTTGTTATCGAAATATCTGGACTTTTCTACCTGTTTTTTCACTGTCTAAATAAATTGATTTATCCCCATTTGAAAGTTTATTTGTTCGTTGTCTCATAGAAGCCATTTTTCTTTCAGAGGGCAAATTATCGTTTGAACGTAACGATAGTGCGCTGAGACGTGCAATGTACGTATTGTATGATTTAAAGTATCTACTTAGTTCAAAGCCTGAAGCTTGGAATGAAGAATTGCGTCGGGGCTTTCTGCATGGATTTGATTTATTAGCAAATCTACTTGGCTGGATGCAGGTATATTTCCTATTGACTCTGTTGAAGTGATGTAATTTTTAGGGAGGAATTTTTTAATTTTTTTTGCTCTCTTCAATTTTGTCTTTAGATTTCAATCTGTTTCTTCAAAAATAAAAATTGGATTTTGGACAAAAATTAGAAAAAAAAGTACTCATTTGTGATGAAACGTGGGAAAACAATTTTTAATCACTTTTTTTTATGGGCTTTTTATTTTTTATGGGTTTTTTGGTATGCAAACAGCCAGTTTCGCCGGTTTTCTTTCACATCCCTCCTCTCACTCGAGCATATTGCGCTCGCAAGTGTGGCCGTGCATGTCTGGTATTAAGACTCAAAATATATATTATATGCTTGGGCCTCTGGCCATCAAACGTTTATTCTTTCAGCACTATTTTCTGCTTTTAACCTTATTCTTTGCAATATTGTTTGCAATTCAAGCGGTTCACCATCCCCTCACTCTGTTTTTTGGAAAATTCCACCAAATCGTATACTGGAAAATACGTTTTTTATAGATTATGTAAGTTTCTCAAGCAGTAAAAATGAATACTTCTTAATAAGTCTTTTTATAATTACCAATTAGTCTCTCATGCTCCTAAAAATTTGTCACAATCTCAATGACGACATTTCAAGTTTACAGATAGTCAATTATATTGGAGATCTTCTAAAAAAAAAGGTACACTTGTGTGCTTTTTTTTGCCAACCAATGTTCGCTCACTGTTCATAATGCAGAGAACTGCAATCCCTAACTGTTTCATAATCCAAAAAAGGGCTTAAGAGCAAAACCAACGACCTACTTTCAGAAATTTTCTGGTAACTTGACCTTTTTCGGGAAGATCCAAATTAACTTAACCTTAGATCAAAATCCAAATTTAATAAGTTTAAATCAAATCTAAATTTAGTCTTGTTTTGAGTTATTCCAATTTTGACGGGCACTACTGCACTCTCAATAGCTCTGATCTCTCCTTATGTCGAGTTAATCTTTCCCCGTTCACTAAATAGTTTTAGTTTTTTTCAATTCAGTTCTGATTTTTTGGGGTGAAGAGGTTAATGGGAGTGATTCCATAGAGCATTATAAGACATATAGAACTAAGGAATGTTGAGGTTACGAAACATATTTGTTTAGAGTGCATTCAGGGCAGTATCTGTGAGTTATTGAGTATCTAGTCGATATCAGTTTTCAGAATCTCAGTTTGAGCCAGGGTTGTATTACTCTTACTGCAGGTTTATCTGCCTTAGTTCTGCCCTAGGATTATAGACTATCATCAAAAAGTGAAAATAATCATTTTTGTACAACTCTGAAAAGGCTATACCAGCTTTGGCTCTCACGGAGACTATCTGTCTTGGCTTTACTCTAATTAGGCTTTTAAGTCTTTGATCAATTTCATTCAACTCTGGCTCAAAGTGATCCATCTACCAATACACCTAGTGATCATGTTCAATTTACCTTAAAGATTTTGCAGTGTAAGCCCATATGGGGCTCAAAGCCTGCTAGCGATCAATTAGTAAGATAAATCAAAAGACTGTGTTGTCAGATTTTCCAAAATAATATATCCGCAATATCTTGGGAACGACCTAGGTGATCAACAAGAGTTGAGGTGCCAAGTGGATGTTGAATTTTACTGGGAGGGTAGGTAAATCAAAAGACAATATGTATTGTATTAACTTATCTTTTCTGAAGGGCAACTCCTCTCTTGCTTTACAATATCTTTCTGGTTGCAGCATCAGTGAGATCAAACTTAGAAATATGTCTCACAGATGACTTGAAATGGGAAAAACTGATACAGGAGATGACTAGACGGGCACACCTGGATATCCTATCTTTAAAACTCCTTGCTCTCACGATGTCCCGACTTCCACCTAATGCGTATTTTGCTTACTTCTATGTGACTGCTTGTAGAATATGCTTGTCTTCTTTGGCATCTCGGCCTGACTTGGGATCAGAAGGACCGCCTAGAAAGGATCCAATGTCGAGCTCTTCTCGTAGTTTCTAAATCTCCCAAAATACCTTATTGTTCTCTTTTAAAACAATTTATCCTTGCAACTCATAATGATAATGATAAATTTGTTCGGTGGGGGGATACGGAAAAAATTGATTGAAATTTGAATAAGGTGAGCTCGGAAATTTGAGGAAATTTAGGATTTCGGGAGGGTGCTGGCCTCATTGCCCTCCCCCCTGCTTTCGTCCTTGAATAGACTTTATTTTAGGTGGGAAAGATATTGAAATGGATTAGCATCAAGAGAGGATTTATGTCTAGTTCCCTGCAGAATTGAGAGATTTATCAATATAACATTTGGTTTAGTAAATATTGACTAGTCAATATGGTATGAATAGAACTGAGAAGTTACATAACGCGATTTTAACTGTGACCCCCCCCCTTACGTACCTGTTTAGAATTCATTAGTATTAGAAAAGAGATTGAAGTGACTTAGTATTAAGCACAGTTCATAAAATTATCCAGTAAGCTTATCGCAGATCATTTCTGGTCTTCGTTCTCGGTGCGAACAAAAAGCTCCTCCCACTTATTTCTGCATTAGCGGGAATGCGGGTTAGTCTGTTTCCGATTGTTTCCAACAAAGTGCATTATTCGTAATAGCGGGTTTCCACTTGTTTCCGATTAGATCACAGTCTGACTTGTCTACCCATGAAAAGATCTGACTTTGCTTATGTTTATATCGGCAAAAACGTTCTCCGGAGCACTCGCACCCCGGTCCGGGTTTTTATAATGGGTGAGATAGAGAATGATCATACTGGATAATTATATGAACTGTGGTATTAAGAGAGGATATATGTCTAGTTTCTTGGGGAATTGAGACTAATCGATTTTGACTGGTCACTAGGGTATAATTTGGAATAAGAAGTTACACAGCACAACTTTGACCTTGCAATCTGTAGTTTAAGGAGTTTTCGACCTGGTTAAGTTTCAAGTGTTTGAGAGAGTTTAAAGTAAGAATAATGCAATTATGAGAATGGATAAAGCTTGTAAGTCTTCATGTTAGACTACTTCAAGAATTTATAATGGGTACACAAGTGAATAAATAATTTTGAGGGGTTTAGGTCTGCACCATGAAAGAATCAAGATACTAATCAGTATGTTTACATTTTTGGGTAGAACTGTTTCATGTAGATTTGGGAGTGGTTTATGTGTTTTAACATTTAAGGGATTCATAGCCAAGCCAGGAAATTAAAGTTCTAAATATTTGTGGGATGTACAAGGTATGGTGTAGAAGCAAATGTTGGGTTTTAACCAAGGAGGCCAAAAGAATGTTAAATAAAAATCACAATTCAGGCACATGGGTTAGATTTTGAAGGACTCACTAGCGATTTACACTACATTAAAGGAGGCGTGGGTGGACGAAAATTTTTTCACAGCGGTTGAAAGTAAGTAGGTTTGAAGGTGGAGTATTTCAAAAAATTAGAATGTATGCCCTTTCGGGCAAGGAGTAAGTATCTGAGGGAGTTTAGGGAGATTATGGACCATTTGTTTTGTGATTTTCTTTAAATTGAAAGATTTTAAGTGTTTTCCCATTGTATTGGCTCATAGGGTTTAATGTATGCTTAGTTTGGTATAGCTACAGAGACAAGGGTTCGAATAATAGAAATCCTGAGGAGTAATTGTCACATTGAAGTTAAAAATGTATGTGGATTAGTGGATTAGTCAATGGATTAGTGGTCTAGGTATGTATGCGGATTAGTCTGTGACATAGACAGTGTTTTCTCATCAGTAGGTTGATGTGAGTTCCTTATTGCTTACTTTTTTGCAATGTTTTCCATAGTTCATGGGGACGTCTTCAGGGGGAGAGGTAGAAGGCTAACCCCCTTGACGCGGGTGCAGTTTTTATCACATTTATACAAATCTGAAGAGTGCCAAGAACACAACCCACGCACTACGGCTTGGGTACAGTCTATTTATTATTTAGCTACATTTCTTTGAACTGTCGAGAAAAAGAAAATAGGTATATTTACCGGTCCAGATTTCTGAACTTTCATCATTTTTTTCTACTTTCGCCAGTTCTACACTTATTATTTGCGTTCAAACTTGTCTATTTGCAGCTTAAGTAAAACGAACATACTGCAGTGTTTTTCATCAGAAGTAAAGAGGCAAACATGTCATAGCATGTTTAAAATTTTCTATTATTCTACAGGGCATGGATGCAACGGAACGACAAGTTGCTCATCATATTGAGTTCGAGCCGGAATGTGAATTTGCTTTCAACCTCCATTTCAAACTTGCTCCTGTTCTGTCGTTGATTATTGACTGGTGTGGCACCGACAAGGAGGTGCTTACTAAGGTCTATCGGTAAGGAATATGAATCATCTTTTTCATTTTTAATATTTTATTTGTTAAGTGATATGGTATCAGAATCACACTTTAAACATTTAATGAATAACCTCACATAATATGCTCTATATTTTTAAAGTTCGTAAACGTAGGCACATGATTTTTTTTAAGGCTATGTGAAAGTGAAAGTGAATCTGATCGAAAAAAAGTAATGGCGTAT
Source organism: Artemia sp. Qi Xiang Cuo (assembly GCF_049724085.1). NCBI lineage: Eukaryota > Metazoa > Arthropoda > Branchiopoda > Anostraca > Artemiidae > Artemia > Artemia sp. Qi Xiang Cuo. The sequence continues at coordinate 41,285,548 of NC_142802.1, forward strand.
TTGAACACTGAAACATAACTACAGTTCATAATTCTCTGGCACCGTAAGTCGTACAGTGCTGTGCCATTTATTATTGTTGTTTTTGACATAAAAGTTCGCTTCTAGAAACTTGTGGGCAAGACATTTTCCCAGTTTTATTAACTGGTTAACCAGTTATATAGTTATATTTTTCCAGTTATATATATTTATATATTTATAATATATATAAATACTTCCTTAATATAAGATACTACTGCAGCTGATCTAATCTACTGACGCTGCTGCTGTTAATGGAGCTATTACTGACTTTTCATTTCTGGCAACGTCTCCCCCAATCCCCATCCTGGTCTGACCACTTCCCCCCTTGTAAAATATTTTCAGTCTTCGCTTGAGAACCTAACCTATTCTCGCATGTATATATCTGTGTGTCTATCATTTAAAAGTAGAATTCAGATATCAAGATACCTTAAAATAGATTTAAGTTATCAGAGACTGAAGGAGACCCCTCGAGATATCGGAGACTTAAGGATATAATCGATACTTAAGATATTGTTAAGATATTGAAAGTGTGAAATTTCAGGTTGTTTGCTTAAAAACGATCAGTGTAGCATTCAACAGGAATGAGGGGTCTAGTGAAAACATTTCTCTCTTATTTTTCATTTCTCTTCTTATTTTTGTCTCTTGTATTTACTTATTTTTGTCATTTTTATTTTGTCTGTATAAACTGCTCTAGAATGAAACAAAATGGTGTGTCATCGTCGAAAGTTACATATAATCGTGCAAAATAAGGATGCCCTCACACGTCTTAACCTTTATATAAGGCAGGAAAATGAGTCATAATTGGGATGGTAGTTTTTCTTCATTTGCTTATCGGGATGGCCGTTAAACTGGAGTTGTTACTTTGTTAATTTATTATAGATTTGTTGTCTGAATAAATGTCAGATAATACAAAAAAAAAAAAACAATGCGATACGCAAGCATTTGAAGAACCCCAAGCCATCTAACAGGAATGGTAGCAACAATGGCAGTAGAGAAGCAGACAACTTTTTTTCCGTTTAATGTTGTCAGGCTGTGTCATTTAAATTATTAATTAATCTTCTCTTAACCCTCGTCATTTAGAAAAATGACATATGTGGAGTAAAACAATGAAAAAGAGTATACACTACAAATATACAATGAAATTGACTAAACAAACGGACTAAGGGATAATGCTGTGAAAATCGGCAAAAAGCTGAATTTGATAGCTCTCTAAGTCGTTAATTTAGATGGCGTTGGTGGTATTTTCATTGACTCTAGTATCTGTTTCCATTATTATAAGTTATAGCTGCTCTTTTACCAAAAACCAAATATACAGTTATCATTGATATTCCTTGATAATGCACGGAATGGAAGGATTTATTTTGGAGTACAGTGTCTGGATTTTCCATAGGAAAATAAAATGGCAGCGAAAATAAGTTTTGTATTATAAAGCATAAGTAGATTAAAACGTTTCAAAAAATAAATTTGGGGGACAATGTGATTGCAGGAGGGAAGAATGCATTCTATTGCAAATACTAGAGCATCGTCAAATATACAATATTTATTCAATCTTAATCTTGTTATATGGTAATTCTGCCGAATTTCATTTCCGAGGCACCGTTTATATAAGCAAGAGTTCCTAATTCATATTGCGGGAACAGAAAGGTGACACACTTTGCTATATATTAGTCATACAAAGAAAGAAAAATGAGACAAACAGAGAAATGTGATTATTATCTCATGATAGCGGGAGGTTACATAACTCGGGGTTTACAGAATTAACAGGTGTTTAGCCCCCCCATAAAAGTGCTGTGAACGAACAATGAATTTTGTTCGTTATCTTAGTGAACGCTCACTTCTGCAGATTTGCATATTGTTTAAGGGTCTAGATTGAAGGATTTGTATTCCCTTGATTTTTAGCTTGAATCTTGACCAAAGCCCTTAGAGTTGAGCCGAATTTAAAAATTTGATAGTTTTCTTCCGACCGAACCTCAAGTAAATTTATATTATAAGCTAGAATTAATTGATTTGAGAATCCTTTTGTGTATTTATTTCTATGTAACCTCGTGATCCTGTCTCGGTTGGGCACCCTTGTTTAGAGTAATAAGTTGTGCCACCAAACAATTACCTTTCTGTCAGTTAGGTCACTAGCCCTCGATTTAAAAAGTCGTAATCAAGCACATCTGAATATCACTACAATTTTCGAAGTCTGAGCATTCTCTATTCTCTTCCTTATTTATTTTGTGTTCATCTTTTTCTACTGTTCACTAAAATATTGACTATATTTCGCTTTAAAAACATTCTAAAGAAGATGGGCGACTGTTCTTTTATGGCTTACTATGCTATAGTTATCTTTACTTTGTACGAATCTTTACTTTGTACGAATCTTTCGGCAGAACAAGTAACAAGAATTTATAAAAACAGCGAATTTGAAAAGGATTATGACGTTTCTTATTCGCTTCAATGCTTACAATCTTAGCACTTCTCTATTTTCTTACTTTTTATTTCGTACTCAACTGTTTCCTACTATTCAATAATTATTCTTCGCATTTTGCTTTAGAAACATTTTAAAGAAGCTTGGTGAGTGTTTCGAGTCAGAAATGACGAAATCTTGGAGATATCCAACCACGCTTTGTGAAGTAGCCAATCACTCAGTAATATCTATAGGTTACGATGTTTCTTACCTGACAGTCAGTATACACCTTCCACTATCCCGGATTTTCGCTGGTTTGAATTTACTTCTTAGTAAATTTGGACTTGACTACTATGGGTTTGAAAATATTTGCCATAAGTGGATTCCGATGGAAATTATAGAACCTGTTCTCAGAATACAAGTCATGGTTGCACAGGTAATTCCGTTTTATTATTATTTTTTATTATTTTATTATTATTATTTATTATTTTATTATTTTTATTATTATTATTTTTATCGTTTTATTATTTTATTATTTTATAATAAAATATCTTATTATTTGAAATTTATTATTATTTTATTATTTTATTTATTATTATTTTTTTATTGTTTTATTATTATTATTATTATTTTATTATTTTTATTATTATTATTTTTATCGTTGTATTATTTTATTATTTTATAATAGAATATTTTATTATTTGAAATTTATTATTATTTTATTACTTTATTTATTATTATTTTTTTATTATTTATTACTTTTATTATTATTTATTATTTTATTATTTTTATTATTATTTTTTTATTTTTATCGTTTTATTATTTTATTATTTTATAATAAAATATTTTATTATTTCAAATTTATTATTATTTTATTTATTATTATCTTTTTATTATTTTTATTATTTTAAAATTGTTTTATTATTTGAAAATCTCAAATTACTTTTTGATTGCGTAAAGCCTCCATTGACTGTTCTATACCCTATCTATTTTTTGCTTCCACATCGTGTCCTTTGCAAACGTATATAATTTTCCCCTACTTATTTTTGTCATGGCATTACTTATTCTTCGCTCGGACCTTTGACCGTCGGATGTTGTTCGTTTATTTTCAGTACTATTTTTTTCAACTCTGGGGATTTGCCAACCCCTGACTCGTTTTTTTTCTAAATTTTCCAAACTATTGAAAAAAATGGGTTTTTTAAATTGTATAAATTATGAAAGTTATAAGAACAAACAATCCTTAGTTACTCTTGTTATAACTGCAATCAATTCGGTCGCCTTGAAAATATCGTTTTTACACCCCGTTCATTTTTCCCTCGAATGCTTGTCATGCATATTTGTATAATATGAAAAACAGCAATATTAGAAATTGAAACAAAAATGACTTTCTGATCATTAGACGTATATACTAGACGGCCGTGAGGAACTGAGCATTGTTATCATTGCTGAACCTTTAAGATTTGCATAGATAAGGTTTGCCTTGCACTTAAATATGACAGAATAAAGGACATAACTATAATAAAAGAAAAGAAAGAAAAAAGAACAACTATAAGGTCTAGATAAAATCTGTTTTAATTTCTTGAAATTCCATGAAAATTGTTAACATGTGACTAATGCATTCTTTAATTTAATGGATGGATTTACCCACTAAAACAATAAATAACTCAAACTCAATGATGCGAATAAAAGGATTATTTTCCAACAAAATTATTAAATTGTGTCTTTTTCGTCTGGTTTTCAGTTGTACTCAGTGCTTGGCTTAAGCGACTTAATTTTATGCTGGTTTGAGCTTTATTTTGTTGTATATTGAGCTGGACAGATTTTTTGCGAAATCGTGTCAAAAATAATCTAAACAGAAAGAAGTAGACCACATAGAAGATTTGCCCTGTGGTCGCGTGGTGGGATTGATTTCTGCTTGGTAATACGTGGCTCGGAGTTCGATCTCAGCTGCAGCAACCTGCTGCAGGGCCCTAAATTTTGTTCCTGGAATTTTATAGCGCATCCATAATAATCAAATCAAGACTAAGAAGAGATAAAAGACTTATCCTTGTGGTGACGCTGTGGACTGATTCCTGCCTGACTACATGGCCCCGGGTTTGTTCTCAGACACCACAGGGCTAGATACCCCAAGATATAAAAAATTTGGTAATAACGAAGGATTCAAAAGGGTAAAAACTTCTCCCTTTAATGAATCCTCAACGAACATGTGTAACCGTTACACAATTACCCGATATCAAGACAAAACAGCCTAAAATCTCAACAATGTCCATATATTCTTACATTGAGAATAACATTGAGGGGTTTTGAGAATAATTGGCTCGTTTGTTTGCATTTGTTTAAAGAATAAATTTTTCAGTTTATTTACTGAAAGTGTTAAGTATTTACTTGTGTTTCAGGTCCGAGCTGGAATGTGGCGAAGAAATGGATATTCATTGATCAACCAGATAAAATTTTACAAAAATGTCAAGTATCGGACTGAGATGTTTGATCGTGATATAACGCTGCTTCAAGTGGGTGCATCTCTTATTGAACCCAATGAATTCCTAATTCATTTGCTGAACAAGTTTGGTATCCTCAAATGGACAATGAAGATGGACAATGAATTAAAAGATTTGATACATATGGTAAGATGCATTTTATTTATAAATTGAATGAATGGTGAGGAAATTGGGGCAAAGTTAAAAGAACCCCATTTGCTAAAATTGTATAGTAGCTATGATTTTGAAGAAGAAAATTTAACCAGCCGACGTTCTGCATATCCTACAAATTTAATAGCTAAAAAAGATAGATCCAAAACAAAAGAATCAGCCTGATTTCATAATATTTCAGGTAGAACCAAAAACAGTTTATATCTTTAAATGATTGCACAAATTCTGATAAAGTCAAAATTGGGCCAGAATGTCAAAAATGTCAAAAATAAAGTAAAGTCAAAAATGTAGTGGAAGAATGCACAGAAAATTTTAGAGACAAACGAAAAAATACGTATGCAGAAATATACAGCCAAACGCAGCGCCGCATAATTGAGTCCAATATACAAAAGATACAATTAGACCTGTGAGGACTGCAGGAAAATATGTTGCTCCTCCCCCTTACAAAGAACCCCTCCCCCTAAAAGAAGCTGCCCAAAGTTACGTATAGAATTCTGAGCCATTTTAATCAGACCGAGTGATGTATCTATAATGAGGAATAGTTGCTTAGTTTCAGCTGGAAGGTACTCGTTGTATAATGTCACGTGGTTGCGAGCTGAAGAATAGTGATTGGCTGGGAGCCTACCAATTATATAGGTAGATTATTATTCAAAATTATCTAAGAGTATACATTACTTTAATTTTTCTATCTTACAGGAATTGGCTAATGATAATTATTTGATAAGATTCAAAATGTATGAAAACTCTAATGCTACTATCTACAGAAATGCGAAAAAAAGAAGCAATTTTGGCCCGCACACAGCGGAAATATTATCAAGCAATATTCTGAGAATTGTTAAAACATATTTATGTCGCCTACCATTGCTAGAGGCCATGCTAGCGCGCGGCATGGCAGACGTCTCTAAACATACATGCCGCTCATAAAAAAATTGCCGTAATTAGAGTGTTTATCTAAAAAACCATCCAATTCTCCCCCCCCCCCCCCAAGAAAAATACTAATCAGCACTGCGTATAAAATTCGTCACCATTTTAGCTAGATCAATAAACATTATCCAATACCCCCCTCCTTAAAAAATCCTACCAAAACTGCATATCAAATTCGTCGCCATTTTAATTAAGTTAACTGACTGTATGTATAATGGGAAGCACTCGCTTGGTTTCAGGCTTCAGACACCCGTCGTATAATAACGCAATGTTTTCAGAGCTGCAGAATGGTTATTGGCTAGAAGTTATGGACTCTACCAATTACATTTACAAATAAGTGAAATATGCTAAAAATAGTTGGTATTGATAAAGGATTATCCCATGGCCTCCTGCTATCTAGACAGGCAGTTCTATCGCTGAGCTATGACGACACATTGTTAAATTTGATACGGCACACGTTGAAAGTGTAATATCTAATGATAATGATAAATCGAAATAAATGTATACAGAGTAAATTTTTAGCGACTAAGGAATAACCATATACGAATACTTTCAAAAGTATTAACATCTTTTAATCTAAAGAATGTATTGAACATATAATAATTGAATTGGGCATTATTCCAATCCAAAACTTTAATATTATAAAAATGACCGATGCATTTAGTTTTTTACAATATTGAACAAAGTGCCTGGGAAACTGATCAGAGTAAATTTCAGAGCTTTAAAATTTTAAATTTAATTGGAATCCAAATTTTTTTAATTTTCTTAGCATTCAATTATAATTCAATTAGGTTTTAGAAGTTCAATTAGGATTCAATTAGAATTCAAGTACAATTTGAATGCAATTAGATTAGTTTTCAATTAGATTCTAGAATTAGATTAGACTGTAGAAGCTAATTCTAATGAGAATTCAATTAGATTAGTTTTCAATTATATTTTAGAATTTAACTCTAATAGTAATTCAGTTAGGAGGCGAATTTAATTGAAATTCAAAACAACTAGCGCCCATTAAATTTCAGAATTAAATAGTATTCAGTTAAGTTGGAACGAAATCAATTAATTGAAATTAATCCATTAACTCGAAAGAATTAATTTGAATTTGTTATAAAAGAAAAAAAAACATACGAAGAAATAAGATTAAAGAAAGAGTTATTTTGACTTTATCAGAATTTGTGCAATCATTTAAAGATATAAGTCATTTTTGGTTCTACCTGAAATATTATGAAAGTATGCTGATTCTTTTGTTTTGGATCTATCTTTTTTAGCTATTAAATTAGTAGGATATGCAGAACGTCGGCTGGTTAAATTTTCTTCTTCAAAATCATACCTACTATATAATTTTATAAAATGGGGCTCTTTTAACTTTGGCCCAATCCATGGCAATTGTTAGTTACGTTTTAATATTACAATTATTAGCAACATTGGACGAGTTGAGAATTCTCGTTCGCTTTTGTTATTTTTTTGTTTTCATTCTTCTTCTAATGAATTCATTTTATAGATATTAAATTTTCTTTGACCAGGTTTTTTTTCTTCTTGTTACAGTATTTGTATTTTTTTCTTCTGTAAATCTATTTGAAAGAAAAAATACAGGAATCCTTATATATCTACGTACAGGCAAATTTTTCGTTATCAATAGATCGCCGCTTGGAAAAATGTTTGATCAAAAAGGGAAAATTTGTCTCATTTATTCATTTATTTATTTATTCATTTACTTCTCCAAAGCTTTGCTGTGTTTCGTTTTTACATTTGTTTTTGTAGGAAATTTTTCAGATATTTTATTAGTCTTTGTGCGGTGTCTAAATAATGGATTTTTTTTTAGAAATGTTTTTTTTTTTTTTTTTTTGTACCGGCCATAATACTAATGACTAATCTGAACACATTATTTCTATTTCTTTTGCTGATCTGATTTTTTTTTTATGTTTTAAGCTTGTTTATGAGAGATTGTATTCTACTTCTAACTTTACTTCATCGATATGGATGAACTAACAGAATTCGCACGATTTGAAAATTTCTCGTTACAGTATATGGATAGAAAGCAGCCCGGGACGTAGCCTAATCATTTTTATTTTAAAAAGAAAAAAAATGTTGCACAATCTAAAAAAAAGTCTTAATGTGTGATAAACCTATATTACAAGAGTTCCCTGTGGACATTTTTGCTGTTGCTGATCCCCGAATATTTCGACGAGTTAACCTATGGGTCTGATCTTACTATTGCAAAATTAATTGTGTCGAAGAATGAGGTCACATTCCACAAGTTAGAATACATCTTCGACGTCTATTCAATTAAATCTTCAATTACTTCTTACTTAAATTTTAATTAATAAATCAATATATTTATCTCTAAGTCGGCGAACCAAGATTAGAATATTGCAAGCTATCTTGATGACAGTGGTCACGTAAGGTTCTGAAGCATGGATCAATCGACGGTTTCGACATTTTTCAGAGAAATTGTCAACGGATTTTTTTGGGTACGTGACTGACAGACCGTATTTCAAACAGTAAGCTGTAAGAAAAGTATGGTTCAACCCCGCTTTCTAGGGCTATAATTAGAGAAAGGTTGAAAGGGCTAGGGCACCTTCTACGGATGAAGGATGACCGATTGCCCAAGACCGTCCTTATTGGCCAACCAAAAGCAGGTCGTCTCCATTTGGGGTGAAAGAATGTCGCAAGGAAAGATTTAAGGGAAATGGGAACTTCCTGGGGGTCTGTAAAAAGGGAGGCGTTTAATAGATTGGTATGGAGGAGGAACAGGCCTCAGGTGGCTTGATGTTGCAGTGGGTTATTAGTAGTAGTAATAGTTAGACAAAACAAACAATCTGCTACTATTATTGCCCCCCCCCCCAAGAGTGTAAACTTGCTCTTTGGTGGGCATCAGTACACTAACCTCTTCCCCCAGATATATGCCCCTGTCTATCAGTACTATTACCCATCTATCAGTGTCTATTACAGTGTCTATCAGTGTAATAGTCTATCAGTGACTATTACTCATGTCTATCAGTAATAGTCAACGATTACTTAATATGAATTAATGAAGAGCAAACCAGTTATTAATCTTGTGTTAGTAGAGTAGATTGATGTTCTGCTGGGCGATACGGAGTCAATGGATCAATCCCCGCTGCAGCAAAGTTGGCGGACAGGCTTGCTACTTGTACCTGTAAAGACGACACAGCAATTGAAACGTCAATTCGAGACTTTGTGCACCAGCAATGGCTTTGGAGGGTCTCTATCCTTATCTTTTTAAACCAGTTGTTACTTAGTAACTGTCTTAGTAACTTAGTAACCATTATTTGTGTTGAGATACCCAGGCATCGTCTGCCTTGCCGAGTTTGCACTGTAAGACAGTTGATGCAAGGTGGACGTTCTGACTCCCTTCTTAGTCATTAGTTCTCATGAAGAGGGTTGTTAGCCCAGCCGTCCTTTAGTTTTGCGCAGCCGTCCTTTAGTTTTGTCCAGCTGTCCTTTATTTTGCCCAGCCGTCCTTTAGCTTCTCGGATTTGGTAATGCCCCACTCCAGTGACAGGAAATGTGAATTTTGCAAGCGATGGCAAATACAAGTCTTCCTCAAAGTAACTGCAGGTTTCTACCCTGTGCTTTATGGATTTTTCAGAACGAGAAAACGTAACGAAGAACTGTTCTTTTATTAAATTGCATTCCTCAATGCGGAGTTCATATAAAAAAAAATGAAAAATGCAGATAAAATTCTTCATTGCACTGTAAAAACCTGACCTTCAAACAAACATGAACAAAATGTAAATTTAGTGGTCATTTTTAAAATTGTCCTATAAATTTTTATCTTTTTTTTCTTTTCTTTTCTTTTCTAATTCTGCAATGAGGATAGTTGAGCGATGGTCTCAAGTGAAATATTTGCATAGTGTTTTCTTTTTTCCTAGCTGTGATTATCTTGTCACTTGACATGGTTTTTAGTTTTGTCATGCTTAGCCAGCGGGGTTTCAGAAATTATTTATTGATTTTTCTCTTTTTTAGAACCAAGATGAGGACACTGTACGACAAATAACAATTTTGGTTGAAGAGTTTCTAAATCTTATAATCCAAATTACTGGCGAAAGACATACCCCCGGAGTAGGAGAGGTATTTTTTTTTTACACTCCTAATTTTGGGTTCTGTGCCTATGAAAAAGCTACTAAAATACTTTACCAAATGGGTTAGCATTTCAATGAAGGATTGCTCTCATAAGCAATTAGGTCTGATCAGGGCCGTATCCAGGATTTTGTTCGGGGAGGGGGTTGCAAAAAAACTTCAAAAAACCATCTAAAATGTGTTTCTATGCATTTTGTGTTACGTTTTTACTTGTCAGACAAACATTTCGGGAGGAGGGGGGGGAGGGTTCAAACCCACGTACTCCTCCCCTGAATACGGCCATGGCTCTGATGGTTTATTGTGAAAGACTATATTTAGCTGAATATCAATTTGATACTCAGCTTGATGCCACTCAAAGCCACTCAAAGACTATATTTAGCATGAGTATCATTTGATACTGAGTATCAATTTGATACTCGGCTTGCTGCCACTCAAAGACTATATTTAGCATGAGTATCATTTGATACTCAGCTTGATGCCACTCAAAGCCACTCAAAGACTATTTAGCATGAGTTTCATTTGATACTGAGTATCAATTTGATACTCAGCTTGATGCCACTCCAAGCCACTCAAAGACTATATTTAGCATGAGTATCATTTGATACTGATTATTAATTTGATACTCAGCTTGATGCCACTCAAAGCCACTCAAAGACTATATTTAGCATGAGTATCATTTGATACTGAGTATCAATTTGATAGCTGCCGTGAGAAATTCGGTTTGAAATGAATGGTAATATTTATTTTTGGTATAGGATACATTGAATGTTCTAGTATTCTTGAAGATTTAGATTATCATTGTACGAAACGAGTGCAGCCTAAAATGATAGGAGTTTTCACAGTTTTCACAGAGTTTTCACCAACGTGATTGACACATATTTGAATTGCACATACTTGTATATGCTTTAACTTTTTTTCTCTCTTCTTTTTCTTATGTAGAAAGGATAAGATTGTTTCCTCTTTCTTTCGTGAAGAAAGGGAAAAAATGTTTCGCGTTTGAACGAGTCCTTCTCCCATTTCCAAAAATTAAAAACCTGAGAAAGAACCTGGTAAGAAGGATAATCTTCACATTTTATCAAATCTTTCTTTACCAAGACGCAACCCATAAATCTTGCCCCTCTTATCGCTTTTGAAGTTTGAATTGAGTTGAGTATTGAGTATTAAAGTATGCCCAATAAAGTTGAGTATGAGTATTGAGTATTAGTTAAGTATTAAAATGGCATATGGCCGGATAAGTAACATTCAATATGAAAGTTTCCAAAATTAAGTGATTGTTTTCGTTTATAATTTTTTTAAACCAATAGACCAATCACAGATTTTCTATGAGCTTTCCTTTAGAAAGCATTATAGCTTTCCTTTCATAGTTAAAAGTAAATAACCCAAACGTAGCTAAATGGAATTTCTTTACCTTCCGTTACCTACCGGTAACCTTAAAATGAACATAATGCCAAATTTATATTTTCAATAATTTGTAATTGTCCTATAATTTAGTAAATTAAACTCGAGGAAAAACACTCCAAAAAATTCAAGAAAAGTTGGTAAATTCAAGTAACAACCTAATAGATATGAGCCTACTATACCTGCGGTAATTTTAATTACCGAAGGTAATTAAAATTACCTTCGCAAAAAAATGAAAGCAACAGTATCCATAATATCTAACGTAATCGAAATCAGATTTTGTAATAAACCCTAATTTTTTCCCCTGAATTCATGGAAAATAACAAAAGTTTTGTTTACTACAAATCATGACTTTTTACTAGATTTCGGGAAATTTACCAGATCCTCTAAATTTACTAGATTTTTTTTTTAATAGATCTAGTAATATCCTACTGACGGTGGCAACCCTGCCTGCGAGTCCAGGGAACTTTTTTCGGTAATTTTAAGCGGTGATTGATTGCCGCTTAGCAATACGAGGCCTGGTCAGTTGCCGCAAGGTTGCGCCTGACACTAAAAAAAGAAGCGAGAACTGAGATGTCGACAATTGTCGGCGCCGAATTGGGCTGAAACTGTCTCGATGATGGATTGCCAGCAGAAGCTATTAACTCAAAAAAGAACTCCCAATTTTTTACTCATGATACGGGATAAATAAGAGAATTGATTAATTGATAGTAATTAAGTGACTAATTAAGTTCATAAACCCTAGAAAATATTAAATCACTAAAGGCGCTGGAGATTTATTGTCATTTAGTCGATTTTTTTAAATGAATTCCTTTAAGCTTCCAATCGCTATTCTACAACTCTTGAATTTTAAATTACCTTGGATTGATTATTTTGCGCTAAAACCTTAGAACTAGCAAAGAATGAATCGAGAATGAATTTATTTGTAACACTGAATTCTGAAAAAGGTTGCTGAAACTTTTCAAGTTCCTCAATCCTTAAGACTTCATTCTTATAATTTGACCACTCAAAGCCTTCATATTTCAAGAATTTTAACAAATCTCATGTTTTTACACTTCTAAGACTTTCAATGTTTTGCGTTCAGACAACAGGCTACTTCGGACACATACCATAAAGGCCACTTTTCGATAAAGATATAAAAAAAAGGTATTTTTTAAGATGATTAGGGGGGGGGGGGAAACGAATAATTGTGAATAAAAAAAAACTAAGAAAGAGGTTGCTCATTAGCTGACAGAAAACATATTTTTTTCTGCTAATGACCTGAATCAGTAGAGTTACATTGAGGCAATGCCCCACTCTGCCCTGAACAAGGCCTTACCAAGGTATATTTTCTGTATAATATATATGTGAACATATTTAAGTTAACTTCCGAGGGTAAAACACTGAAAGTAATAATCCATCAGTTACGCATTGAGGCAATGCCCCACTCTGCCCTGTATAAACCCTTATCATGGTCTATTTCTTGTATAATAAATATATGAATATATTTCAACTCCCGAGGAGCAAACAATGAAAGAAATAATCCATCAGTTACGCATTGAGGCAATGCCCCACTCTGCCCTGAATAATGCCTTACCAGGGTTTATTTCTTGTATAATAAATATATGAATATATTTCAGGTAATTTCCGAGGGGCAAGCAATGAAAGAACTAATCCATCAGTTACGCATTGAGGCAATGCCCCACTCTGCCCTGAATAAGGCCTTACCATGGTTTATTTCTTGTATAATAAATATGTGAAAATATTTCAGGTAACTCCCGAGGAGCAAACAATGAAAGACATAATCCATCAGTTATGCATTGAGGCAATGCCCCACTCTGCCCTGAACAAGGCCTTACCATGGTCTATTTCTTGTATTATTAATATGTGAACGTATTTAAGGTAATTCCCGAGGAGCATACAATGAAAGAAATAATCCATCAGTTACGCATTGAGGCAATGCCCCACTCTGCCCTGAACAATGCCTAACCACGGTCTATTTCTTGTATAATAAATATATGAACATATTTCAGGTAATTCCCGAGGAGCAAACAATGATAGAACTAATCCATCAGTTATGCATTGATGCAATGCCCCACTCTGCCCTGAACAAGCCCTTACCAGGGTTTATTTCTTGTATAATTTATATATGAATTTTTTTAAGTTAACTGACGAGGATCATACAATTACATAAATAATCAATAAGTTACGCAGTGAGGCAATGACCCAATCTGCCCTGAATAATGATTTACACTGGTTTAATTCTTGTATAATATATTTATGAACATATTTCAGGTAATTCCCGAGGAGCAAACAATGAAAGAACTAATCCATCAGTTACGCATTGAGGCAATGCCCCACTCTGCCCTGAACAAGGCCGGACCATTGTTTATTTCTTGTATAATAAATATATGAACATATTTAAGGTAACTCCCGAGGAGCATACAATTAAAGAAATAATACATCAGTTATGCATTGAGGCAATGCCCCACTCTGCCCTGAACAATGCCTTAACACGGTCTATTTCTTGTATAATAACTATGTGAATATAGTTCAGTTAACTTCCGAGGGGCAAACACAGAAAGTAATTATCCATCAGATACGCATTGAGGCACTGCCCCACTCTGCCCTGAAAAATGCCTTACCATGGTTTAATTCTTGTATAATAAATATCTGAAAATATTTCATGTAACTAATCCATGTAACTATTCACTGTAACTATGTTTATATTCACTGTGTCACTGTGTGTTATATTCACTGTAACTATTCACTGTAACACTGTAACACTGTAACTATGTAACTATTCACTAATCAGGTAAATATGAATATATTTCATGTAATTCCTGACGAGCAAACTATGATAGAAATAATCCACCAGATACGCATTGATGCAATGCCCAATTCTGCCCTGAATAAGCCCTTACGACGTTTTATATGTTGTCTCATTTATGTGTTAACATTTTTAATTTAATTCATGTGGATAAAACAATGACATAACTAATAAATCTGTTAAGCAGTGATGCAATGCCCAACTCTGCCCTGAATAAGGCCTTACCACGGTTTATTTCTTGTATAATAAATGTGTGAATGTATTTCAGGTAAATCCCGAGGAGCAAACAATGAAAGAACTAATCCATCAGTTATGCATTGAGGCAATGCCCCAATCTGCCCTGAACAAGGCCTTATCATGGTCTATTTCTTGTATAATAAATATATTAATATATTTCAGGTAAGTCCCGAGGAGCAAACAATGAAAGAACTAATCCATCAGTTAAGCATTGAGGCAATGCCCCATTCTGCCCTGAACAAGGCCTTACCACGGTTTATTTCTTGTATAATAATTATGTTAACGTATTTCAGGTAACTCCCGAGGAGCAAACAATGAAAGAAATAATACATCAGTTACGCATTGAGGCACTGCCCCACTCTGACCTGAACAATTCCTGACCACGGTCTATTTCCTGGATAATAAATATTTGAACATATTTCAGGTATCTCCCGAGGAGCACACAAAGAAAGTCCTTAGCCATCAGAAACGCAGTGAGGCAATGCCCCACTCTGCCCTGAATAAACCCTTACCATGGTTTATTTCTGGGATAATAAATATATGAATATATTTCAGGTAACTCCCGAGGAGCAAACAATGAAAGAAATAATCCATCAGTTACGCATTGAGGCAATGCCCCACTCTGCCCTGAACAAGGCCTTACCATGGTTTATTTCATGTATAATATATATATGAACGTATTTAAGGTAACTTCCGAGGAGCAAACAATGCAATAACTAATCCATCAGTTACGCATAGAGGCAATGCCCCACTCTGCCCTGAATAAGCCCTTCCCATGGTCTATTACTTGTAGAATCTATATATGAATATATTTCAGTTCCCTCACGAGTAGCAAACAATGAAAGAAATAATCCATCAGTTACACATTGAGGCAATGCCACACTCTGCCCTGAACAATGCCTTACCACGGTCTATTTCTTTTAGAATAAATATGTGAACAGATTTCAGTTAACTCCAGAGGAGCAAACAATGAAAGTAATAATCAATCAGTTACGCATTGAGTCAATGCCCCACTCTGCCCTGAATAAACCTTTACCAATGTTTATTTCTTGTATAATAAATATATGAATATATTTCAGGTAACTCCCGAGGAGCAAACAATGAAAGAAATAATCCATCAGTTACGCATTGAGGCAATGCCCCATTCTTCCCTGAATAAGGCCTTACCATTGTTTATATATTGTTTAATTAATGTATGAATATATTTCAAATACTGAGGAGCAAACAATGAAAGAACTAATCCACCAGTTACACATTGATGCACTGCACAATTCTGCCCTGAACAAAGCCTTACCATAGGATACAAGCCATGAAACCCATATTGAGTCTGTTATTGACAAAATTGCTCAATTTAAGAAACCAATCCAAGGCTCAGCTAAAGGAGTCTACGAACTAAAGGATGGTACGTTTTTGTCAAAGACTATAAACATAGATTATTATAATTACTAAGTTTTTATTATTGTACATACATTCGAAATAATGCCTCTTACTTCTTGCAGCTAGACCAGATGTTATCAATATTTAGCGGATTACGGCTCCCTAAAAACATCACATTTTTTGTGGCTCCCTTAAACATCAGATTTTTCCGCTGCTCCCAAAAAATATCACACCTGTCTGCGACTGCTTAAATATGTCAGAATTTTTTTCAAAAATTTTGACCTTCTTGAGAAATTGGAAAGAAAGGAAAATGTACAAATAACAGTTCAATAGGAACATATCCTTTTATTTGATAGTAAAAAAACATAAAACATCTCTGGATATTTCGGTCACATACACTGTGGCCGTCACCAGTAGATAAACTGTTTGTCTGCCAATGACGGCCACTGTATATGTGGCCGAAAAATCCAGAGATTTTTATGTTGTGCGTCATGAAAAAGCATTGTGGTCTTCAAAAATACCTAAGAAGCGATTATTCATTTAACAATGTAAAAATCAAAAACAGATACTATTTTCATTGGGATATTTTAAATTACCTAATTTCAACTATTTTGGTAATATCCATATTGAGTCTGGACAACCACCAATGTCTGGGTTGCAGTGACTGGTTATGGTAAAAATGCATTCAATAAGGTTTCCACACGCAATTGAAGTGCACTTTTATGAGGTTAGGTTAGTTTAAAGACATATGAAACACACATTTTAGATGTAGAAACAATTTAGTGAATATCGATTAATAATTGACATTATGAAAATTATTAATGGAGAGTATTGGCTTGTTGTTTTCTACATAACTTCTTCAGTCTTGGAATACAATGGGATATGGTTAACCTCGTTTCTTGTTGAAGCAATTCTTGCTTTTTATTGCCACAACAGGCGAAAAGCTAGCTTTCCACAAATAGGATGTTGCAAAAATGGAATTAATATTCGTATTACGTCGAGTTTTACTGCGGTACAGTTTCCTTTATCATATTCTTGTTTATTATATTATTATTATTATATTTTTAATATATTATATTATCATATTATATTCTTATTATACTTTTATTGTATTATATTATATTATTATGTTTATATTCTTCTTTATTATTTTATTATTATTATATTTTCAATATATTATATTATCATATTATAATTTATTGTATTATATTATTATTATATTTTTAATATATTATATTATCATATTATATTCTTATTGTATTATATTATTATATCATATTATTTTTATATTATTGTATTTATATTCTTGTTCATTGTATTATATACTTTATTATATTATATTCTTCCTTTACGTATATCCAAAATTTAGACAGTTCCATGCTACCAAATTTTGTTTTCCATTTATTTATTCAATGCAATTTCATAAGCGATTCCTCTTTAAAAGAAGTAAATTCAGATGAAGTCTTGGCTCTAAATGGACCTTGAATCCTAAATGGCTCTAAATGTAAATTTCTGAATATTATATGCTATATATATTATATGAATATATAATTATATGAGTTATATATTAGTAGAATATATACTATATGAATGATAATATATAATATTATATGAATATTATATGATCGTAAGTATTTTCCTAACCATTTAATAAGCTGTGACAGGTGATCTTCAAAAAGAGATTTCATAATTTATAGAAAAATGTAAGAATTGAGGGAATTACGGGTGGAAATTTTCGGTCGGGAGGTTGGAAGGAGAGATTGGATTTTGGAAATTAAAAAGTAGGTGTTATTTAGATATAAAAATTATTAAAAGCTTTGTCCGGGTAGGTATAAAGCATCATGAATTGTTTTTTTGTTTTTTTTTTGGATAGCAAGTTCTAGTATTTTGCCAGTTTGCGTTTTGATGTTGTATTTTTTGCTTATTTTTTGCGTGTTTCACCAATTTGTGTTTCACCATAGCCCAATAGGGCTTTCGTGTGGGTAAATCTATAGATCTATTCATGTTATCCATCTATCTATTGCAAGATAATTTAATTTTATCAAAAGCTATAAAGTGGTGCAACAGGGAAAATAATCATTGGTACCATTTACCATAGTTTTGATTTTTTTCTGAAAACTAAAATCGGTTTTTGAGAATTCGAGGCTTCAAAAAATTTGCTGAATATTTCGCGTTAACCTTATGACGACAGAGCGGCTCCCCAGTGAGCTACGGCTCACAGTTTAAAACCACTGATCTGGGATATAAATTTTACTTAAATCTAAAGAAGTTGCATCTAGACTTTCTAGATTATTATTATTATTAGATTATTATGATATTTTATGATATACTATGATATTATGACTATTATGATATAATGCATTTGCATATCAAAGACTATAAATATCGCATCTTGATGTTCAGTGCATACAGTCTAGATTATTGTTCAGTATACAGCCTAGATAATACAGCCTAGATTATTATTATCAATAGACTCTAAATAATGCCATATTATCCGATACTCTTCAATTTTTCCCCTTTTTCTTGAAATTATTTTTATTGAATTCAAAATATAACACATACGAGAGTTTTTGTTCGGTCTAAGAACATGCCGCCCTTTCACTCACAGATAACCCGCCAGGCGCCCTTGTCGGAGCAGTGGTGATAGACAAACTGGCATATGCTGATGACATAGTCCTAATAGCCGAGTCCCTTCAAGATCTACAATCTCAGGCTAACAGCGTTCACTCGTCCACCAACCTCTTCGGGATGGCAATCAACACCTCAAAAATGAAAGCCATGCGCTGTCCACGCAAATTCGATTCACAGGTAAATCTCAGCCTTCAGCTTGGTGAAGGTACCATTGAATGGGTGGAAGGCTTCGCCTACCTTGGGAGCTTACTTACTTATGATAAAAACCAACTCAAAGACATCAAGAGACACCTGACACTTGCAAACTCCAGTTTTAAAGCTCTGACGCCTATTTGGAGGAATAAAAACTTAACAACAACTCTCAAATCGAGCCTCTTCTACTCCCTCATTATTCCGATCGCCATCTATGCCTGTAAATCTTGGACGCTTAAAACAGACGATCAACGCCGCCTAGCTGCCTTTGAAACCAAATCCCTACGACGCATCGCTGGTATCACCTTCCATGACAGAATCTCCAACTCCAAGCTTCTCCATAATCTGAAAGTCAAATTTACAATACTGGACAAAATAAAACTACAACAACTCAAATGGCTTGGACATACACAAGGCATGGCTAGCACTCATCTCCCGAAGATAACCTTCGATGGACAAGTACACGGTTCTCGACCCAGGGGTCGCCCTCCGAAGAGATGGAAAGAAAACTTTCCACCTTACAACCTGCCACAACTCTGCCGCCTGGCCGACAACAGAAGTACCTACAGGAGGCACATCAATGAACTGGTTAAAGAAGAGGCCCCAAAACGACCTCCAAGGACGGATGGGACATAAGTCAAGTAAGTCAAGTTAAGAAACTCATACAAGGTTCAGCTTAAAAAGTCCAAGAAGTTCAGGGCCGTTTGGTTTTTCTAAAAGAACTTATAAACCTAGATTATAATTATAACTTTTATTACTTAGAAAAGAGTAGTTAATTTTATCCTTAGAGAAAAATTTATTGATTACAAGTCCGCTCTTGAGTATTTTAAGATTGGAAGGCTTAAATATTGCCGTTCCCTCTTAATAACGCGTTTCAGATAATTTCTCCATGCTAGTTCCGAGTACTGCCATCTTCTACCCTCTAATGCCAACTGAGTAATCAACACCAGGAAAAATAGGAAAATAGTGCCAGCAAGGCCATATTCTGGAAAAAAACATCTGTTTTTGCTACTTTCTCACGAGACGGACAAAAAATTCAGGGGAGGAAATAACCCTCCTTTCCTGGACACGGCCCTGAGTGCCAATCGATTGGAGACCTAACTGGTTTTGAGATTCATTCGGGTCGCTTTTTATTGGTTTTTTCTAGTCAATTGTCCCAGGAAAATTTAAAAGAAGTGCCATTTAGTTCGCAATTTCTTATTATCAAATACTATGAACGGTGTTTTTAAATAAATCATTCGAATTCTAGATGGCAGAGTGCCTAAATTGTTAGTTGGATTAAGTCTTGGTTAAGTTCCGTTAAGTTTCGGATTCTAAGTGCCTAAATTGATGTCAAAGACTACAAAAGTTGTTTTAAAAGAATGATCCAGATTCTAAATGACAGTGTTTAAGTTTTAAAGTGGATTAGATCTTGGTTAAGTTCTGTTAAGTCCTAAATTGTTACCACTGTGTGAATGCTATTTTTCAATGTATGATTCGGATTGTAAATGGCAGACTGTCGTTTGCTCTTTACTGAAATATATTTTAAAGTGCATCTCTTTTATGACTGTAGTAATGAAAAACCAAAAATCCTCGAGAGCTTCAGAAATTAATATTGCTATATTTTATGATGTGGAGGTAATGATGCTCGTCCGGAGTTAGTGCCCGCGCAAATTGGCGCATGAAGAACGACCTCCATGTGCCTTTGGATAGCTGGTTAGCCACCACAGAACCAAATGCATCAAGGGACGGTTGGGTTGGCAGCCCTACTCCTGAAACATCTATTGCTACGAATGGAACCAGAAATTCAGCCTCGGATATATCATCTGAAACCCCGTATCGACCTCGGACCGCCCAAGGAAAATCCCCTCTGAACATCGTTGACCAAGGTGGCACCAATGTGGCCACCTGGAACGTCCTGACGCTGAACCAACCCGGTTCGAAGCTTCTTTTAGCAAAAGAACTAAAAAAATATAAAGTCACAATAGCTGGAGTCACCGAAACACACCTCCCTGGACAAGGTGAAGAGGACATAGGTGAAGGACGCACATTGCTGTGGTCTGGCGGTAGCCAAAGAAGAGGAGGCGTTGGCCTAGTACTGAACAGTGCTGCACGTAGGGCCCTCCTGTCATTCAAACCAGTATCGCCTAGACTCCTGTCCGCAAGACTGGATGGGAAGCACGGCAAAATAACTGTCATTACGGGCTATGCCCCCACAAACGACGCTGATGAAGAAGACAAAGACGATTTCTATAACTTGCTTAGTTCTGAACTATCTTCTGTACCTCCCCATGACTACCTCCTCCTGCTAGGAGACTTGAATGTAAGTGTTTCAAACGAATCAGGCCTGTGGAATCTCGCTGTTAGACCTGTTACAGTGGATAGCCTAAACGATAATGGAGAGAGGCTGCTGAATTGTTGTCTGGCCCAAAATCTAACGATTGCGAACACATGGTTCCAGAGACCAAATATAGCCAAATATACATGGTATAGCAATGATGGATCAACAAAGAAGATGCTCGACTACATCATCGTACGTCGACGATGGCTGTCGTCTGTCCAGAATTGCCGCACCTACCGTGGCGCCGAGCTCGGGAACACCGGCTGGTAGCAGCCAAAATTAAGCTCCGCCTCAAAGCTATGAAGAACAGCCAGTCTTCTCGGAAAATTGATGCCGGTCGCATCCAACAGGACCCCGCTCTAGCTGAGCGGTACCATGTGGAGATATCCAACAGATTTGAGGTCCTTGGCCAATGCCATGATAGTGAAGTTGCATGGAAGTCCTTCAAAGAGAACAGTCTTGCGGCAGCAACTGACGTTGTTGGAATGAGGCAACGGAAGAAAAAGGACTGGATCAGTAATCACTCCCTTGCCATCATAGAGCTCAGGCGAGAAGCACGTCTTGGCGGGGACATGGCTACATACAGACTGCTAAACAAAGAGCGCAATTCCATGTTGCATGAAGACCGCAAGGCTTTTATTGACAGCAAGGCATCCGAACTGCAAGAGGCCACCAAGAAAAATGACAGTGGAGCCACCTACAAGATTCTTCGTGAGCTGTCAGGTCAGCATACTCAAACTACGCCATACCTTCGAAGCACTAGTGGTGAGAATATCTACGACCAATCACAATGCCTTCGCCAGTGGGAGGACCACTTTGAGAAACTGCTCAACTCAGATCCACCAGACCAGACGGACCATGAGCTCGCAGCTGATGCGGCTACTACCATACCTGCTCCTGATGGTCCTGAATTTACAGCGGAGGAGATAAAAGCTGCTACCCGCAAGCTAAAGAATAACAAAGCGCCAGGAATATGTGGCCTAACATCGGAATTCCTTAAAAATGGGGGTCCAGCCATGATCCTCTGGCTACAAATGCTGTTTAACCTTGTGTGGCACTCTGAAAAAATCCCCTCAGACTGGAAGAAGGGCCTACTTGTGCCAATCTACAAGAGGAAGGGGAGCAAAGCAGAATGTATCAATTATCGTAGCATAACTTTACTCTCAGTTCCTGGAAAGCTCTTCGCTATGCTGCTTCTCAAACGGGCAACAAGATACCTCCATGCCCTGCGTCACCCCCAGGAAGCTGGCTTCATGCCAGGCAGGTCCACCACCGAGCAAATCCATACGATTAGACAGCTAGTAGAGAAAACTCTTGAATATAAGAGGAAGGCGTACATTGCCTTTGTCGATTTTCGATCTGCCTTTGACGCTGTCGATAGGCAGTCACTATGGCTAATACTCCAGTCTTCTGGCGTACCCACGAAAATCATCCATCTCCTCAAAGAGCTGTATAATAACACTGAAAGTGTGGTGATCGTAAATGGACGGCCTTCTGGATATTTCAAACTTAAAAATGGTGTCCAGCAAGGATGTGCCGCTGCACCTGAGCTCTTTAACTGTGTGATAGACCACATCCTGAATAAAACACAGCAGGTGCAGCTGTTTGGCATAGGCTTTGCTGGAAGAGTTCTTTCAGACGTCGACTTTGCCGACGACGTAGCGCTAATATGCGAAAACATTAGTGACCTCAAAACTACACTGGAAACACTGGCCTCTGCGGCTGAGAAATTCGGTCTGAAAATAAATTGGTCGAAGACCAAGATAATGCCCGTTGAGGAAACGCCGTCCAACCCCCTGTCATCTGTGGAAATTTGTGGCCAGACTGTAGAGGTAGTCAAGCAGTTTACCTACCTTGGTTCAATTGTCTGCTCAAACGGAAGCCTAGATGCCGAAATATCAGCAAGAGCGGCAAAAGCAAACTCTGTCTTCGGTCGCCTTCTAAAAACAGTCTTCCATAAACTCCAGATCAGCCGCCTCACCAAAGCACGAATATATTCTGCTTCGGTTGCCAGCGTTATGCTCTATTCTGCTGAGACTTGGTCGCTGACTCAGACACAGACGCTGAAGGTAGATGCCATCCAGACGAAACACCCCCGAAAAATCGAACGCTCCCGATGGCCTGACAGGGTATGAAATTCGGAAATCCTCAGGTCCTTCAAACTCCCACCCCTGTCCGAGCAGCTTGAGTCTCGATCGCTGCGTTGGTATGGTCATCTGCTCCGTCTGTCTGCCCAAACACCTGCCCGACTCATCTTCGATTTCGACCCAGCTGCAAATGGCTGGAGGTGTCCTAGGGGAAGACCACGCACCAGATCGGCGGACGTCATCCGTGATCGGCTCGCCTCCAGAAACATCAACCCGGCTGAAGCGACAACCCTCGACCTGAACCGACCACTCTGAAGAAGACTGACGGCGCTGACGACTGGTTCCCTCTACGCTGGCTACGCTGCCGAGCAAGAGCTTTAAGTAAGTATTTTATACCGTGAAACTCTTATATAGAATAAGTTTGTATCTTGGTTAATGTTCATTTTTATTCTTATTGTTGTATATATTATTGTTATATTGTTATTCTTGTATATATTATTGTTATATTGTTATTGCTAAATTTGTTTGTTGTTATTTTTCAGCCATATTTTGTTCTTTTAAAAGCATTCCTTCAAATGTGTAGAAAATGCAATCATTTATTGGTTCATCAGTTCAAAATATTTTTTCAACAAAAAAACTGATTGTTTCAAACATTACCAACGTTCAATACAAGAGATCTACGTAGGCATCAATTCGCTATATGTTTGTAGGCAATAGAATCAAAAGGAAAATTTTGGGTAATAGGAGTGTCCCTTTAAAATAGTGAAATTACAATGATAAAAAGTAAATTTGTAAAATCAAAAGTATTAAAATTTTATGATTCTTTTTTTGTTTTGTTTTTTATGATGAATTATTTATGTTCAAGGAATAGTTTAGATAGACAATTGTGCATTCAGTGCTTTAATTTTACTGCACAGCTTGTGTCTTCCAGTTAGTCAGCGTCCAGTAATATGTACGTCTGTTAGAATATCCGTGTTCCGTATGCGGGCCCCAGATTCATAATGTTGAATATCTAAGTGATGATATAGAAGTCTAGAAAAGAGCCGTTAAAATCATCCTCGGATGAGAAACATTTGTTGATTACTAATCTGCTCTTGAGTCTTTAGAGATTGAAACTCTTGAAGATTGTCGCTTTGTGTTGATAATGTGCTTCGAGCAGTTTCTCCTATCAAACGCCGATATTTTCTGTCCAGTGTCGCCAACACAGGGTTTAATTACCATCAGGAAGTTGCCATCAAGTTACCATCAGTAATTACCATCAGAAAGAAGAATAAATTAGTGTTAGGGCCTTGCAGAACTAACCGGTTCAAAATCTATTTGTGCTGTTTATTACCAGTGTCTTTGATAGAATGCTACAAAATTGGGATTGTGAAAGACGGCTCCATTTAATTTGCGATTAGTTTTAATCGAAAGTTGCGATCGAATCGAAGGAGTATAATCGAATGGAGGTTATCGAAGGAGTATAATCGAAGAAGATTTTAATCGAAGGAGTATATAGAAATATTATCAGTTGGTTTATGTGCAATAGTTTTATAGATAAATATTGCGACCAATATTTGTTGTTCGATTTTGACTTCGTTCTTTACTTCCATGTGGAAAATTTTGTTTTTTAAAATTTGATGATTATTATTAAGCCCAAATAATTTTTTTTTTTTTTTTTTTTTTTTTTTTTTTTTTTTTTTTTTTTTTTTGCTGAATACCAATGAAATAAAAACAGCCAAATAAGAAGGTCTGTGTTATTGATCTAAATAAAAATATTCGGAGCAAAAAATTAAAAATTATGTTAAAAAAGTGGAAGTAAAACCTAAAAGGAATAGATGTAGTCTTTAATAAGCTACACTTCAAAAGATAAAAATTAAAATGAATAATCAAGTCGAAAGTGAAAACCCTTTTTTCTGATTTTTCAAATCCGAAAAGTTGATCAAGAGTGATCTACGCCATCTACGCTCTTTTTGCTTCTTGTTGCTTGATTTTGCTTCTTATTGCTTGAAATTTCACAACATAAAGAACAGGGAAAACAGAAAAAAACAACAATAAATGTGTTTTGGTAGACTATTATAAACTAGGAATTTTTGACATGAGACATTAGAAACAAATAATGTTTATATGGCACTGTTTTTCAAATATTTCCAAAAGTAAAAAAGAGATATATTGCCTTTTCGAATAAAACAGAAAGTTTAGGGTGCATTCCAGGAGGCAGTTATGATTAATGGTAATGTGTTATACATTATTAATGTGTTATACATTGTGTTATACATTGGTAATGTGTTATACATTATACATTATATATACATTATTATTTGCATTCCAAAACACCAGACAATGCGAATCTTTTGTCATTTTTGTATTATTTTAGTAACTTTTGCTTATTATGAGTATGTAAGGCCTAATATTTGTAGTTATGCCATTTTAGGATGAAGATTATCAGGATTCACTGATAATTGTTTTTTCGAACGAAAACGTAAATATTTTGAAAACCAAAGATTGTTCTTATTGGCCAACCATCTAGGGCTAAACGAAGAGGAGGTCGTCCCCAAATCGGATGTGAGGATTCATAAGGAACGATTTAAGGGATATTGGAGCTTCATGGGAGGGTATAAAGAGGGAGGCCTTGAATAGATTGGGTTGTAGGGTGAGCGTGCGTAGCTATGTTGGCCTCGTGCGGCTTGGTGTTAATACGGATGGACCGATAGATATCAGATATGATCGATTTGAACAGGCCTAATAAGATACAGGAAACGGATGGACCGATACATATGATCGATTTGAACGGGAATAATAAGATACGGAAAACCGATGGACCGATATATATCAGATATGATCGATTTGAACGGGCCTAATAAGATACAGGAAATGGATGGACCGATAGATATCAGATATGATTGGTTTGAACAGGCCTAATAAGATACAGGAAACAGATCGACCGATAGATCTAAACAGGTGGATTGAACTAAATGCGATAACGCATTGGACAATTGACAGAGCCTTATGTATTTAAGAGTGTAGGTTACAGATCCCAGTTTGAAAAAAAATGAAACATAGCACCTTTTGAATTATTGTAGCTGTAATCTTTAACCTTTAATGTTTTGAAAATCTGTACGAGAATGTGTTAATCTATTGAAAATGTACACACTACTTTAAATAGATTAGCTCCTATAGTTTGCATTCTGCTTTTTCGCCTGTAACTATCTATTCTTTCTCTCTGTTTCTTCTTTCTTTTCAATTTCTCTTCTTATATATATTTGTTTTTAGCTAGTGTTTAATACAAAATTTAGTCTTTTAATAGCTTCTCTTTCCGAGGCTTTCTACTCTTGCGGTCTCTATGTAACATTTGCGATGTAATATTTCTATGTAATATTGTAATAATTTAATAATTAAGTGATTTAATAATTTAATAATAATTAAATAGCTAAATAATAAAATAATAATTAATAATTAAATATAAAATAATTAATATAATATAGAATAATATGAAATAAAATAATATAATAAAAAAAACTAATATATAATATACAATAATAACTAATAAATAATTAGTAATAAAATAATTAAATATAAATTAACAAGATAATTGATAAAAAATAAAAATAATTAAATATTTTAATAATATTTAAAAACTATGTAATATTTTCTATGTAATATTTCTATGTAGCATTTTCTTAGAATAATTTGGAGTGTATTGAATCGTTAATACTTTCCTAAATACCTATTTTTTCAAATAGAATATTTCGATCAGTTCGACGTGTTTTTCTATCATTATACAAGGGAAGAGATGTCCAGGGCAGAAGAAGCACAGATTAAACGGAGGAAAATCGCTGGATTGGAGCTATGTTGTCCACCACCTCCACTGCCGGCTTTTACTCAGGCGTTTATGCCGATTTCAAACATCCTTGAGTCTGATGTTATGCTTTATATCTTCCAGACAGTTTTTGAAAGGTCTCTATTTAATTTCCTTCTTTGGACTAGAAAGTAGTTGTCGTCATATAGTTTTCACCTCAATTGTATTATCATTTTTTCTTTTTCTTTTCTCAATACCTGATATCTAAGAAACTGCTTTTTTTTTATATACGAAAAACCAGAGGGTTTAATGAGGTACAAGTTTGTTACACACAGGGATAAAGATAGTAGCTTGAATTTTATAGGGTTTACGTCCCCCTTTGTTGGGGGGCAGTGATTCTATACTGGGAATTACCATAACGTGTGTTTTCTGAAGTCTAAACGGTGATAGAAGCTGTTTCTGTCTGAAAAATCAAGTTGAGGGAAGACGGGTTTAACAAGCAATAAGTTCAATAGTTATGGAAGGAATATCATGGAACCGTTCTTTTTGACAAATATTTAAGCCTTAAATCATTTTATGTTATTCTAATATTTTTATTTTGATGTGTTCTTCTTATCGTTTTTTTAACTGTATGCTTTCTTTATCTGAACTTGAATACTTTATATACAGAGAAGAGGGCGTTTATCCCCCCTCCTCTAAAAAAATAATCACATATTTCCCGAATCATTTTGTTTTATAAGAATTTGAATGGTTTGTACATATTGTTGTCCAAATTCAAAGTTGGATGTCCATTAAACAATACCTATAATATGGTCGTTTATCCATTGATAAAACTTCAATGGGACAAATTTTCGTGACTAAGTTTTGTGTTTCAAATTTATATTTTTATTATTTTATATTTATTTTCTATTTATTATTTTCTATATATTTATATATTTTATGTTTGTATATATTTCAATATTTTGGTTTCCTTTTTATTTTTCTGGCAAACCTTTTTTGTCTAGCTGTGCTTAAGTTTTATTCTTGGGTTTTGCTCACTCTTACTACATCGTAACTCACCTATTAAACACTAGAGAAAGAGAGAAAAAAAGAAGAGATAAGCGGTAATTTTTAGTATTTTCAGTATTTATAGAAATCCAGACATTTTTAAAATAAATTAAATTTTAACAGTTTGCTCGATTTTTCTAGCTAGAACTTCTAGTTAGAGCTTTCTAGATCGAACGCGATTCTTTTAAGCAAGAACAAAAAAAAAAAAAAAAAAAAAAAAAAAAAAAAAAAAAAAACTAAATTGAAGCCTAAATCAACTCTGACATTATGAACACAAAGCCTTGAAAACATGTCACAATTAAAGGGGGGAAAGGGAACCCCCCTTGAGATTAACCAAAAAGACCCATACCCCAAACCCGGGAAAAAATTCACAAACAAATGTCAAAGTTCCATTTTTTTACGTTTTTGACACTCCTAGGAAGAACGCTCTGATTGTTCTTGCCTCCATCTAAGGTTTGACCTATACACAAGTATGCCAAGAAAAAGCCATATAAATTGTAGATGGTGGAAGAATTTATTATGTCATAACGAGTTTTGTTGTGCAACAGACCTGTTCAATTAAATTCTGTGTAATATATCTCTGCTTTGTTCCAGGACTTCAAATCTACGTGCAAGAACTTTTTCTGAGACACAATTTCATATGGTCCTTCATTTGATTGGCTATGCACTATGGGAAGAGATAAGGTTTTCGTCTGGGGAAAACTCCATTGGGTATCATTTCACTGATCGAGCTGACAAGTTCGATATACTCCCACTGATGGAAAGTTTGAGAGGAAATTCAAGGATCGATGACCACAAAGTGCTTCTCGATTGGACTATTAGAAAATATAAGGAGGTATGTTAATTCTTGCTCCTCGTAGTAAGATATGATGTTTATTTCAAAAAATTATCTCGTATGTGGAGGGGGCTGCCCCTTTAACCCCCACCCCCCAACCACCCACTTTACACTCAAGAATTATAGTGCTTTACTAAAAGCATTTTTAATTGTAATAAATATAACCAGTGAGTAATTCCAAGTATTTTATTTACAAGTTGCTGGATTTTCCAACTATCTCTGTAAAGGAGGAAAAGAGAGAGAATGATTATTATTATTATTATTATTCATTTATTGCCCGTCAAAAAAAGGTACAAAAGGTACAGTAGACGGAGTAATCACTAAAGAAAAAAAAAGAGAAAAAAAGAAAAAGAAGGACACAAACACACATTGAAAATTCAAACACATGACAAAAGAAAACTCTTCATTACATTAATACGAACAGTGACTATATGCATTACATTAATATAAAAAAACTATTGTGAACAAATTGTTGACCATGGATGATTAAACTTACTTTGAAAACGGGATAGAGATTTATTAATACTAATATTAGGGTCAGATAACTTATACAAATGAATAATTTTACAGTTTCTTGTCTAAGGGGGCAAATTTAAAAGATACTTAGCAAATCTGAAGAAGATGGGTTATAGGTATTTTTTTTCTGTAATTGTAAGAAATCTACAGAAAGTAGCTATTTCAATCAGATGTGGACGAGCTGCGACGTTTTCAATGGAATTTAGAAGGTATTGGTTAGAATGTAATTTATGTTTTACGATTACAGCAAAAGAAATAATAATTTTATGGTCAACGTGAGAAATCAGCAAACAACATGTGTGACCTATAGATGTGCCAATTGGGAGGCCCAGGTATGTAATATGGTCTGAGGGTTTAACAAGAGAACCGTCCATATTTATAAGAGAAGTAGAGGGATTTCGCCAATTGAAAAGGATTACTTCGGATTTCTCAGGATTAAAAGACAGGCCGATTTTTGCATATTCATCTTTGAGGAATTTGAAATTCTGCTCAATGCGCTGGATCGTGCGGCTGAGATTCAGGATGTCATCAGCATAACAAATAAGAGACATATCGATTCTCCCAAGAATGCATGAAGGAAGACACTTTGCCTGTGCTTCCAGGACACTATTATTGAACAGGGTTGGGGAAGTGATAGCTCCCTGTCTAGTCCCTTTCTTAACGAGGATGGGGTACTGAGGATTCACAAGCATATTCGAGGGAATTGAAGAGTTTGGCCTCACACGAGAATTAATGCAATTATATAGGGAAGGATGAAGACCTTACTGCAGGGAAAAACGGGATGGAAGTTTTAAACGCACTTTTAGATTCCTATATAAATCCCTGAGAACACGGACAACTGATGGGTTTACGCCTCGCCTTGCCATATGAAGAAGCATGGACGAATGAATTAAGGATTTGAACGCACGTCTAATGTCATGTCTGGCGAGGATCATACTTTCTCCCGAAGATTCAGTGTCGGCGAAGGCAGTAAAAACTCCTGTAAGAGCATGAGAACAGCCAAGATTAGCCTGAAAACCGAACTGATATGGGGGAACGTAACATTTCTGTCTTAACTCATCAAGAAAAAGAAGCTCGAAAAGTTTGCATGTCGTAGCAGATACGTTGATGGGACGGAAAGAGGAACATTGCAGCTCAGATTTCCCTTTTTTGGGAATGGGAGTCAGATCACCAATGCAGAACGAGGATGGAACAATACCTGTAACAAATATCATTTGCATGAGAAGGTTGAGGTGACGCACCAATAGATAACTTCCATTAATGATGTGTAGAGTGCTCACCTTATCTATCCCATAAGACCCTTTCTTTTTAAGTTGGGATATGGCTTTTATGACGGGATCACAAGTAACAGCAAAATCAAGGTCAGGAGATTCATCAATGAAGTTGCAGAGCTCCTCACAAAATTGTGACTCTAAAACAGGATCAGGCTCAGAAAATTCATTTGAAAAATGGGATATCCACTCGGACAAAGGAATTTCATTCGTGTCTGGCAAATTTGAGGAGATAGTACGAGGTAATAGCTTCCACAGAAGATCAGGTGAATTCCTGACCTTCTCGGAATAAAGTGTCTGCATTTTAGATCGATGAAGGGTAAGTTCCTTAGCAAAACATTTTTTTGACACTTTTCTCAGTTCATTGACTATTCCTTGACGGGGGCATAGGCAATCTCTCCATAATTTGTACCAAAATTTAGCACGGTCACAAGCTTCAGACAGCACTAGATTTCCTGACCACCCGGGAACTTGGGTACCAACACGTATTTTTTTAAGAGGAACTGCCCTTTTTTCAGCACACAAAAGTGCATGGCAGATTTCTGCGGAGTATATATCAATAGTTAATCTAACCTCATTAATGTATTTATTAGAAAACTTTTGGAGAAGATGAAATGGAACCCGGATCTTGTATAGGATACTATATGAAATTTCGATGTACTAAGATGTGTCAATATTATTCCAATCGCGAGAAGTATACCACTTGTGCCGGTGAGCAGTATAAGCCTGTAACACTGGAATCTGAGAAACTTCTCGTTTGAAACTAGAAGCAATAGGAAGATGGTCTGAAACTTGAAAATTGGAAACTACCTCAACACAAGGTATATCAAAGTTATATGACACAACATGGTCAAGGTTAGATGTGCAAGATGAAGAATGAATGTAAGTAAACTGAGCAGATTTCTATTGAACTTTAAAACCATCACCAAATATTCCTAATAGTAAAGAAGCACGGATAGAAGCTGAAGACAACCCGCAATTAAAATCACAATTAAAATCCCCTACAATCAAACACGGGATTTTCAGTTTAAGGACATCACGAAGACAAGAGCTAAGTTTACTAGCAGCTAAAGCGAAATCTCTCTCCGAATCCTCATCATTATAAACTGTGGATAAATACACATTTATTATTGCGCAATCACCTACTCTAACAGCTAAAAAAAACTCTCACAAGAAAAGAAAACCCTAAAATTAAGATTCGGTACTACATAAGTAGCAATACTACCGGAAGCTCTGCCTTTAGAAGCACTACGTTTAGCTGGAACCGAGAAAGTTTTGAAAGTGGCACTAATGTCAAGTAAACTAAGGCTGTAGTTGGTCAAGAAATTTTCCTGCAAACAAAGAATATCATGATTATGAAGTATATTTTCAAGAATAGGTCTTTTTTTATAAGACCACCATTAATGTTCCAAGAGAGAAAACGAATATCCATTTATCTACTTAGCTGCCCGTTTATCGGTTTGAGCGTTCCCAGGCATTTGATACTGTAACAGGTGGGATTAAACTCTTTACATGTAATGCAAAACATGTTCCGAACACATAGATTATCCCTGGTGGAAGAGTGCTCCGAGGAACCACAGCGAGAGCACAGTTCTGCGTTCTTACAATCAGCAGCAAAATGTCCTTGCTGATGGCATCTGAAACACCGTCTAGGTATGAATATGAAATTCTGGACAGTTAACTTTTCATAAACTATATGTTAACTTTTATATTTTATTAATTTTTTGAAAAACTGAGAACCTTCAAATCATAGATCAAGAGAATTTAGAAACTTTATGCAGTACTGCCAAAATTAAAACAGCTGACTTGAGTCCCAATTTTTGCTAATGTTTAGGCTGTTATAACGCTGGAAGAACGTTTTGCGTCTGTCTAGCCCTTAACTTTACTGTACTAGATTAATGCTATAACCTAGTATTCATATGAGATGTTATGTGGCAGTATTTGCACTCGTACTTGAGTTGAGGCGCAGGCTGTTCAGCCTAGCTCTGTGGCATGGATTTGGTGGGCTACTGTCTTCGACCTTCTATTAGGGGACGAACGTTTTCCAACCATAATTTGTACCATTTACGTCCGTACTTCTGGAATCCTCCCAGAGGTCTTGAACAGCTTAAATTAGCACCAATTTATTCCTTATTATTATCTATTATCTTTATATCTCTATTATCTATTTATCTATCATCTGTATTGTATTATCTATTATCTCTATTATCTTTATTCTCTCTATCTTTTGTCAGATTCCTGTTACAAACAGAAAAACTGCTCTCCCAAGCTCGCATCCACGCAACCACATATTTTATTCTTGAAA
Source organism: Artemia sp. Qi Xiang Cuo (assembly GCF_049724085.1). Classification (NCBI taxonomy): domain Eukaryota; kingdom Metazoa; phylum Arthropoda; class Branchiopoda; order Anostraca; family Artemiidae; genus Artemia; species Artemia sp. Qi Xiang Cuo. Next base: position 41,318,431 of record NC_142802.1, read on the forward strand.
TTACAAACGGCGCACTTCGGCGCTGGCACTGTAGCAATGCGTAATTCGAGTTTAACCACAAACGTGACTATAATATGACCTGGGCACAAGCATCACCATACACGCAAGGGCGTTTCCAGGATTTTCTTTGGGGGGTATCAATTTTTTTATATGCCCTTTTGTTTCGTTTTTACAAGCTGGGGGTGGGGGTTCAAACCCTTTAACCCTCCTCCTCTGGATATGGCCTTGCATATACAATAAGATGATTAAACGAAAAAAAACCTAGAAATGTCTATCCATCTCTTTGTAATAACGTATTGTGAATTTAGTGAATGGGTTTGTCTATTTAACAAAAGATAAGATAAATTTATTAACACAACACCGTAACATTCGTAACAGGGAAACAGACTGAATTCTTTACGATTGTTTTCATTATTATAATCTACTAAAGATCTATAACATCACTCGTAAACCGAAAATTTTGCCTGAATAAATTTTTAATTTTTCCTGAAAAAAAATTTGCTTTATGGTGTTTGTTTATTTATATTTTCTTTCTTCTCCTTTTTGCTCTTCTTTCTGTAACTGTGAGTATAAGTTTTTATTTGTGCCTTATGCGCAGCCTTTCTCGTGGCTTACTTTTGTGTTTTGAATGGTTGGCAATAGTTTTTCATTTAATTCTTTTTCCTTTCTCTTTTTCTTTTCTTTTTTTCTGTATAATCTGATTGTGACTAGTGGATTGTAGAAGGGTATGAGGACCACCTTTTTGCTTTGAGAATAATATGCAGAGAAATGAATTATGTTATGCTTTATTGATGTTTGATTTATTTATTTATTTTTTATCTCAATAAGTAATCGGCCATTGTTCTCTGAGTTACTCCCCTAATTACAGGCCAAAGAGCCTTTGGGGGGACTAGCACAGTGTATTTTTGTATATGTATCAATAATGAATTAAATCTTATCTTATCTAAAATGACCGAACTAAATTAGAAAACAACCAAACTAAGGAAAAAATTATAAACAAAGAAATAAATATTTAACCTAAATCTTTATTAACATCCAAAAGGTTACGTTTCTTGGTTACCTATTCTTCCAAGAATTCTTCCAAGAATAGGTAACCTATTCTTGGACTGGCTAGCATTTGCCAGCAGCCCTTTACCCTCCGGGGGAGGATTCCACACTTGGTTCCACAAAATGCGGAAACAAAGATCCTTGTTGAGTGCTCCGAGCCTCAGAAACTATCCCCAAGGATTCCTAATTTCATAACAATGAAAAAATGAATTGAAATTATTTAAATTAAACAGTTCGTACGAACTAAAGGGCGACCCGGCTCAATAGTAACCGAAACTCTAAAAAAATGGGATTTTGATACCAATAGATACATAAAAAAATCAGATTTTAACGCTGATTTCAAATATATAAGTTTCATCAAGTTTAGTCCTAAAAAGTTACTCATCAAAAGTTACGCGCCTGAGAAAATTTGGTTGATTTTCGAAAAAAGGGGGAAAGACCCCCTAAAAGTTATAGAACTTCCTCACAACTCTATTTTTTTAAACAATAAAAAACTTTAGCGTAAAGAGCGGGGCGTTGAGGAGGGGACAGCCCCTTTCGTAAATGGAATGATTTCTGTTCGTTTTAAGTTTTAACGTCGCTCCTTACTTTCAGTTAAAAAAAAACTTGTTTTTTTTTAATTCACCAAAGCACTGCAATGAATATCGATTCAAACATGAAAAAAAAATAGCCAGTTATATTACAGTTATATACAACAATAGTAATATTCTAATAACGCTAACATTCTTTTCTAATACTCTTTTTTTAATTGAACAGACTTTATAGGCCATCTTTCCGTCTCTTTTGAATTCTACATATACCCCAGCGATTAAGAGTAATCGCTTTTTCTTTGGATCTTGAGTAAAAGGGAAGTGTAAGTGAACCTCTTACTAAAATATATACTTAAACATATTAGATATATTAAAATATAATAACTCCTTAAAATATATAGAGATAAATAAACCTCTTAATTTAAGGAGGGCGAGAATTAAAGTCACTAGCTTAGTATTTTGTATGAAGGACAGGTTAGGAGTTACATCACGTATATGATTGGGTTCATCCCCTAGTCAATACCTCGCTCTTTAAGCCAAAATTTTTTAGTACTTTCGTAAGAGCTATTTATTCTAAATAACGGTCTTTGTGATTAAGGGTTAATTTTTAAAGAATTGGAACAAAATTCGAACTTTAGCTTAAAGAGCGAGGTATTGACTAGGGAGTGAACCCCCTAATATACGTATAAAAAGTATATAAATATAGAAGTTCGTTACGTAAGTTAATTCGTAAGTTACGTATATTTATTACTAATATTAATAATTTATTACTAAATTAAACAAGTTTCGAGAAAGCCATTTAACCAAATAAAAATAAAATTAATATGCAAATTTTGTTTTAATTATTCATGTGCGGTGAGCCAAAATCAAAACCTGCATTAATTCAAAAACGTTCAAAAATTTAATAAAAAAACAAGTTTTTTAACTGAAAGTAAGGAACGATGTTAAAACTTAAAACGAACAGAAATTATTCTGTATATGAAAGGGACTGTCCCCTCCTCAACGCCTCGCTCTTTACGCTAAAGTTTGACTTTCTCACAGCTCTATTTTTTTTAAACAATAAAAAAACTTTTGCGTAAAGAGCGAGACGTTGAGGAGGGGACAGTCCTTTTCATATACGGAATAATTTCTGTTCGTTTTAAGTTTTAACGTCTTTCCTTACTTTCAGTTAAAAAAAACTTGTTTTTTTTTTTTTAATCCCCATAAAGGCTCCATGATCCATAAAGGAGGGGTATCGCGAAACTAAACTTTCAAATATTAAATTATTAATCATTTAAACGCATAGTAGAAATACCTGCTCACAAACATAATGATAAAAAAAAAGAAAGAGAGAAAAATGGAAAGAAAAAGAAGAAGAGATAGAAGGAAATAGAGTTCATTCAAATATAACAAAACCCAGATCTGAAATCAGGCGATGTGGGACTCTAATGATGATGTTTCCTCTGGTCCCACAACTGATTTGTTGCTTTTTCTTTAGATCTTGATTAAAAGGGGAAGCGTAAGTGAACCTCTCTCTGAAAAGATGTTTGTTGATACTAAAGAATCTAAAGCAGAAGAGAATGAGAAAAAGCGAAGAGCCAAAATTGCTGCGGCAAGGAAGGCTGAACTTATGGCTCAAATGGCTACTGTTCAGAATAATTTTATCATGGAACATAAAGCAGAATTTGAAACCTCAAGCGGTAAGAGTATGTTCAAGTTTTTAACTTTAATACTTTAAGCTTAAAATTTTTAATACTTATATTTTTATATTGTCCTCATAGATATTGAGGCTCCATTAATAGGATATTGTTCAGTTTTGCGCATTTAGAATCAGCGCAAACTGTAGATTCTGTTGATGCATATATTGTAATGAAAAGTTAGTTTTTAGAGTTTTTTTTTCCTGTTGACAAAGGTCAACCTTTACTTACACTTTGCTACTACGGACTGTTCGATTCAAGGCTATTTAAATGTGAAAGAGGTTTTCACACCTCCCTTTCAGCCCCCGTTTTCAAATTGAAGTCTAATGTATGAAAAAGTAAACTCCTTTAAATTTTTACAGGGGGGAGGGGGTCTGAAATTAAAAAAAATGAATTTTTGGATAATCAGATTCACGGTTTTTATGAGGATGGAATTTTGCCAAATTTTTTGTTTTGACCATCAATCTAGAGGCAAAAAAAATCAGGTCCTTGACAAATAGGGTGGCCATAAGGGGTCATAAATGGGGTGGGATGAGGCCATAATTATTTAAAGAGAATTGGAACTTGAGGGGAGGTAAAAAAAATGAAGAATGTTGAATAGATTGGGCTGAAGGTGGAATGTGCGCAGGTGTTTTGGCCAAAACGGGTGAGTTACGAGCTGCAATGAGCCGTTAGTAGTTGTAGTATTTTTATCTAATATCTAGGACGCTTAAAAAAATAACGATTTGCAAATTACAAATACTATGCAACAACCATCCTGACATGAGAGCGAGATTAGGATATGACATTTTTATATAATTTTGTCTATTGTTTAAACTTGTGCCCTGCTCCTCTCCTGAATGATTGCCTCCTCTGAAGTAAAAACCTTTGTGCCTGGTTGTTTCAGGTAGCTTTTTTTTGTTGTCAAACAGGTTTATTCCGATTAATGTACCGGGTTTTTGCCATTCGACCTTGTGTCTCCGGCGTTTACCCTCTATTTATGTCTATTTTGTACAGATATTCTAAAATTAAACCTTGAACCTTGTTTTATTAAGTAATGTCTTTTCTTGAGCATTCTTCTGTTGTTTTATCTCTAAATGAGCACTTGGTATTCATAATTACCAAGTAGGGGATTGTATCAATTGATTATTTTAGTTTAACAAATGAACCATGCAGCTGGTAATCATCTAAGTTTCAAGACTAGAGAAAAGTTGGTATGTTGTTGTCGCGAAGATCATTTTCTTTTTAACGAAATACTGACCATTTCCTTTCATTTTTAAAGAAATGAAGAGTGCATACGGGAGCTTAGAGTCAGTTATGGACATCACGGAAGATGTTTCACCAGTTGCATTTGGGCCGGGTCAAACTACAGCAATCGATACTAGTAAAAAGTAAGCTACGTTCTTGTATTTGATCTTGTTTTACTGAATACGTTAACACGTAGTACCTTACGTTTTGACGTGTATCTTGTTAATCGTTTATCAATCGTATACCATCATTCAAATATCCTATAAAAATAGGAAACTTAAATGTATTTTCAATTTTCCATGAAAAATAAAGAGCAAAATTAAAACTTTTAAGATTACCATCGACCGATTTTGGCCCCTAAAATGGCACTAAAGCTTAAATTTGCTATTGAATGAGCCCCTTTTCTTCTTTCTTTGATAATTTATTACTTGATCACAAGTTGTTGCGCGTATTTCGAAAATAAATACCTACTCAATTTTCGTCAATATATTTGTAATGTTCAATTGTTCATCTGATATCATTCTCTTTATTTTTTAATTTTGGCTAAACTGTTAATTTTGTGGAATAAGGTATTGCTGATTTTATATAGTTTTAATTCGTAATGTCGTAATTCAGACAACATTATGCAATATAATATTAGCAACTTCGGTAACAATGTAGTTGAGCAAACTACTCTATTTTAAATATAGCTCAAATTTATTAATATTATTTTAATATTAAGTCATCCTATTTTTAATTTAATACGAGTCCAAAAAAATTGTATGTTGTATTTTAAGGATATAGGTGGATCGCTCAAAGTCGGATATCTAAGTAATTTGAATAATTTATGAAAATCACCCATTCCAGTGCTGTATTATGAGGGAGCGACACAATCTGTAATATAATTTGTAGAAGTTCTCTTACAAAGGCAAGCAAAATATACCCAAATTCTATACAGTTCAGAGGGGGGGGGGGTACGTCTCCAAACATTTTTCTTTTCAATAAAGACAAACGCCAAAATCCTCTTTTTTTTGACAAGTCTGATTTTGGGAATAGCCTCAGATGCAGCTGAGGCGGAAGATGCTTTAAGAACACGAAGAAGATTTTGGGAATATTAGTAAAATTTCTGCTTATTATCTATTTTTGGTCCTCCAGGGGGTAGATGCCTCTGTCCGTATCATGTGGGTACTCTTTGTTGGGTTGTTTGTAAGCTATAGGAAACATATTTAAAGATAATGACTGGGAAGAATTCCCTTTTTTCTGTAGACTTTACTGTTCAGGTATAAAACAAACAATTAAACCAGATTATGTTTTGTATTATATACATGAAAATACACAAACTGGTTACCAGTGCTGCATACTCGGCAAGTGTGGTTGAGTATAGACTATTTATAAGTAAATAACTTGATATAAATTACATCCTGTGTTTAGTTATTATTCCAAGTTATTTAGTTTATAGGAAACGGCCGAAGTTAACAATAAAAAGAAATGAAAAGTTGGCGATGTGTTTCTGTTGGTCTAAGGTTGGTAGCCTCAGGTAGTCACCGGGGAATCTTGGGTTCAATTTTCCCCCTGGCTTTGGGTCTCGTTTATGTTTTCTAGTTGGGTCTAGTTTTGTTTTATGTAGTTTTGTATTAGATATTTGCCAAACTTTCAAGCAACAACAAAATAAGAAAACAGACAGATACAGGCATTTTGGCAAATTATTATCAGATAAATTATTGCTTGAATTTTTTTAATATTGAAGTAAAAACTACACAAAGCGGAAGTGCATCCAAGCCAAGAGGGAGTAGTTGAACCCAAAATTCCCTGGTAACTAGTGGAGGCTAACAACCTTGATCAACAGGCCCATCTAGCTGTCTTTCAATGGCTTTTTATTGTAAATTTTATTAATCCATGCAATCAAATAACCTGAAATAACAATTAAACACAGGGTATGTGTTATACGGTAAATAAATAAATATTTAGAAATATATGTAAAATTCTGCAAACTTATTTCTTTACCGTTTAAAACAAATCAAGTATTTAATCATTGTTCCAAATTGTTTGATTTATATGTTTCATAAAAAACAACCTGATTTTTATTCAAGGACAGGAACCCATCTTTGGATATGTGCCGTGACATGTGATCAGGCACATTTGATCACAGGCACAGGTTTGGACATGTGATCAATTTTTTTATATCTCTAAAAATATAAAGGTTGATGCATGCAAGTTCCTTTTTCACAACCAAATGTTCAGCTTATAAGTGGTCTTTAAAGAAAATTCTAAAAATGGGATTATTCCGCTCAACTTTGATGTAAAGCAAGATTTACAGGAGGGGGAGGGTTGAGGTTTGAGGAGGTTTGTCTAATTAATGGACTATATACCACGCATGATGTAACCTTTTTTTCCAATTGTATCCATTTAATTTTCATTCGTAATTATATGTCTTTTTTCACTATTGCTTGCGTAGTTTGTTCTTTAAGCCCTTTTGCTATTTTGGCATTTTCAGAAGATCCTGATTTCATTTTCAGGCTTGTTTGCGTGGGATCACAACGAAACTATCATGTTAAAATGTAACCATTGAATATTCATGCTTAGTAGTGTCCTTTTTTCACCATTATTTGTGTACTTTGTTCATTTAAGCCCTTTTGCTCTTTTAGCATTTTAAAAAGATCATGATTTGCGTGTACCATTAACCATTATCTTAAAATGTAACTATTGAATTTTCATGCTTAATTATGCCCTTTTTTTTCACCATTATTTGTGTACTTTGTTCATTTGAGCTCTCTCGCCATTTTCAATGATCCTGAATTGATTTTCAGGCTTGTCTGTATACTCTGCCGTGGAGAACAACCAGTCAATGGGCCTGGAAAAGGTTTTGTATATGGCACGTTCGTTCAAAGATCAACTGTGATGTGTCAGAATACAACTAAGCTCACAGAAACAATGGATTCAATGGGCAAGGTCCTTGAAAATAGCCCTTTTTGTAGCTCTTTTGCTATTTTGGCATTTTAAAAAGATCCTGATTTGCGTGTATCATTAACCATTATTTTAAAATGTATCCATTGAATGTTCATGCTTAATTGTGCCCTTTTTTCACCATTATTTGTGTGCGCTGTTCCTTTATGCCCTTTTGTTTTTTGGCATTTTAAAAGATACTGATTTGTGTGTACAATTAATCATCATTTTAAAATGTAAACGTGTCCTTTTTTCACCATTATTTGTGTACTTTGTTCATTTAAGCCCTTTTGCTATTTTGACATAATAAAAAGATCCTGATTTGCATGTATCATTAACCATTATCTTAAAATGTATCCATTGAATGTTCATGCTTAGTAGTGTCCTTTTTTCAACATTATTTGTGTACGTTGTTCCTTTGTGCTCTTTTGTTTTTTTGGCATTTTAAAAAGATCATGATTTGCGTGTACAATTAACCATCATCTTAAAATGTAACTATTGAATTTTCATGCTTAATTGTGCCCATTTTTCACCATTATTTGTGTACTTTGTTCGTTTAAGCCCTCTCGCCATTTTCAATGATCCTGAATTGATTTTCAGGCTTGTCTGTATACTCTGCCGTGGAGAACAACCAGTCAATGGGCCTGGAAAAGGTTTTGTATATGGCACGTTCGTTCAAAGATCAACTGTGATGTGTCAGAATACAACTAAGCTCACAGAAACAATGGATTCAATGGGCAAGGTCCTTGAAAATAGCCCTTTTTGTATAAATTCAGATGTTCTTGTAGCCCCCTTTGTTTCAAGCTGTGGTCATCCAATGCATGCTTCATGCTGGCAGTCCTATTTTGAGAGACTCATTGCTAGAGAGAGAAGGTTTGTAGCTACCTTTCTTTATTTTAGTAACAAAAAATGCTGTGAAATTTGTAAGCTGGTTTCTATCTGCCCTTATTGGGACCAAACTTCTCATGAATGATGAAAAAATTGGATGATTTCTTGGACTAAATAGATGACTAGCCATCCATGGGTGGGAGGCCGGGGCGAATTTACCGGGGTGAATTTTATATCGGAACTTGGCTTTGCACTCACTTTTTGGGGCGTTTCTGTGTGTGTGTGGGGGGGGGGGGGGGGGATTATCGCCTCCTCTCACCCAAGAAGCTAGATTGCTGATTTGCTCATCCGGATTTCAGTTGGCTTTTTCATATAATTATAAAAAAAAACTACCCATACGAAGAGGGTGGGTAGTCGCGCTTCTCTGCATCTTCCTTTGATGTATCCTGTCTTTTAAAGTTGCTGCTGATTAAAAAAATCTAAAATACAACTAATTTTTTCGAATAGATTGTCTCAACAAATGAGGTAACGAAAACAAGTGGTGCTTGAATAGGAAGTTTGTCTGTATACCGAATAATCTGAAATATCTTGGTCGTTTTTGATGTTGTTGTTTTTTTTACTGATGCGAATTATCGTTGTAGAGCTGATAATATATGTTTGTGTAAAGATTCTTAAATTTATTCCTCATTGGAAAATCATAATTTAATTCCGTTGTTTCTCAACTTTTCTTCTGTCGGTACCCGGTTCCGCCCCCTCTTTAAAAAATAAAGACAATTAAAAGCTTCACTTTGAGACTTGGGCTAGTGTCTATTTATAATCCTTTGTCCTTGGGCTTAAGAGGCATTCACACGCGTGTCTAGCTAGAATCTCATGTCTAGACACGTGTCTGGCCAGAAATCAATGTCTAGGCAACTACCGTTCCCAAGAAGAATTCAGTGGCTAAAACTACAAATTTAGTTTCAAATGGATTACAGTTCTCTGTCACAAATTTCAATTAATTTCAAATGGTGGCTACAAATTTCAAATTTCTAGCCAATCAAGACAGCTTATATGGGCAAAACTTTCAAAATTGTAATCTCTGTTTTTACTGTCACAAGATAATGGATGAGACAAGCCAAACAATTGCCTTAGTGTGCTTCACTATCATGTTTGGTGTCACATATTTGGCAAAAATGAAAAAAGTAATTATTGAGAAAACAAAAATTTAATTTTAATTTGAAAATGCAAACATAAATGAAGAAAATTATGGGACTTAACACATTCTGATTGGCTGTAGTCGAAAATCCTAGACTTTCAGTTCTAGAGTCTAGAACTGAATCCCAAAGAACAGGAGGGTCAGGAGCGTGTATTTACACCCCTAAGAGGAGGAGGAAACGATTTTTACACCCCAAAGAGGAGAGGTGTCAGGAACATGTATTTACACCCCAAAGAGCAGGAGGGTCAGGGATTCGTATTTACACCCCTAAGAGGAGGAGGAAACAATATTTACACCCCAAAGAGGAGGAGGGTCAGGAACGTTTATTTACACCCCTAAGAAGAGGAGGAAACGATTTTTAAACCCCAAAGAGGGGAGGGTCAGGTACGTGTATTTGCACCCCTAAGAGGAGGAGGAAACGATTTTTACACCCCAAAGAGCAGGAGGTCACTTACTTTTGTCTGGTTTTAAATCTAGTACGAATCAGAGACAATGCTATAGCGTTGCTTATAGTAAAACTTATACGGCTTCCATGTTTTACTATTTATTTATTTTTTCCAGAGGATATTCATACGGAAGGAGTCATCGTAAGAACTTCAAAAGAGACTGATTGGATTGGAAATCGAGAGTTCTAGTGCCCTTTTTAATAGTCGAAAATGATTGGAGGGCAACTAGCCCCGCCCCCCCCCTGCCCATCATTCCCCCAAACACATCCAATCAAAATTTTGAGATAGCCATTTTTTTCAGCGTAGTTGATTTCCAGATAGAAAATATATTTTTGAGGAAGATACTCCCCCACAACCCTCAGGGCAAGGGTTTTATGTTACTCCCTGGGGGCATATAAGGTTTTTTATAGAAGACGTTGTCGTAGAAACTTCAAAACATGCTCATTCGATTGGAAATTAAAGAGCTAATGCCCTTTTTAATAGTCGGAAGTGATTGGAGTGTAACTAGCCCCCTTCCCCCCCCACGCCCATCATTTCCCCGAACACATCCAATCAAAATTTTCAGATAGCCATTTTGTTCAGCGTAGTTGATTTGTCAGATAGAAAATATGTTTTTGAGGAGGACACTCCCCCACAACCCTCAGGGCAAGGGTTTTAAGTTATGCCCTGAGGGCATATAAGGTTGTTATAGACGGCGTTGTCGTAGAAACTTCAAAACAGGCTCAATTGATTGGAAATTAAAGGGCTAGTGCCCTTTTTAATTGTCGAAAGTGATTGGAGTGCAACTACCCCCCGCCCACGCCCATCAGGCCCCCAATACCATACAATCAAAATTGTGAGATAATCATTCTGTTCAGTGTCGTTGATTTCCAGAAAATAAACAATTTTTTGAGGAGGAAAATACCCAAGAACCTTCAGAGCAAGGGTTTTCAGTTATGACGTGGTTTCAATTAAGGTTTTTATAGTAAACCTTGTCGTAGAAACTTCAAAAAAGGCTCATTCGATTGGAAATGCAAAGGACTATTGCCATTTTTAATAGCTAAAATTGATTAGAGGAGAGCAAGCCCCCCCACGCTCCTACTTCTCCAAATTGCTTCCCATGTAAATTTTTGATATAGCCATTTTATTTAGCATAGTTCATTGCAACCCAGAAAACAAGTTTTTTACGAGGACACTCCCCCAAAACCCTCAGGGCAAGGGTTTAAAGTTATGACCTAGGGGCATATAAGGTTTTTATTGAAGGCGTTGTCATAGAAACTTCAAAAAAGTCTCATTCGATTGGAAATTCAAAGGGATAATGCCCTTTTTAATAGTCAAAAGTGATTTTAGGGCAACTAGCCATCAGGACAAGGGTTTTAAGTTTTGCCCTGGGGGTATATAAGGTTTTTATAGAAAGCGTTGTCGTAGAAACTTCAAAACAGGCTCATTCGATTGGAAATTAAAGGGATAGTGCCCTTTTTAATAGTCGAAAGTGATTGGACGGCATCTAGCCCCCCCCCCCCCCACGCCCATCATTTCCCCAAACACTTCCAATCAAACTTTTGAGATAGCCATTTTGTTCAGTGTAGCTGATTTCCAGATAGAAAATATGTTTTTGATGATTACACTCCCCCAAACCCCTCTGGGCAAAAGTTTTACGGTATGCCCTGGTAGCATATAAGGTTTTTATAGAAGGTGTTGTCGTAGAAACTTCAAAAAAGGCTCATTTGATTGGAAATTCCGAAAGCTAGTTCCCTTTGTAATAGTCGAAAGTGGTTTGAGAGCAACTAACCCCCCTCTCATGCCCACCTTTTCCCCAAACACATCCAATCAAAATTTTAAGACAGCCATTTTATTAAACGTAGTTTTAAGTTCTGGAAATTTGGTCTTTGAGGATTGCAACTCCCCCACACCCCTCAGGGCACGGGTTGTAATTTAAGGATTCTCCGAATCCTTCATATTATTTCTTATGGAAGTGATGCTCGTATAAACTTTAGAGAGGGCTCATTTGATTGAAAATTGAAAGTTATTGTTCACTTTTTAAGATTCAAAAGAGATTGAAGGGCAACTAGCCCCTCTCCCTCCTCAACGCCCTAGATGCATCAGATAAAAATTTTGAGATAGACATTTTGTTAAAATAGTTCAAAGTTCTGATAACAAAAGCTCCGGGGTCGACACAGCCCACCAGGGCCCAGGGGTAGGCGTTGTAAGTTATGCCCTAGGGCATAAATTATTAAGGGGGGTTTATAACCTATGGGAAGGGGTTTTGTACGGGAAGAACACATAGGAAATCTATTATAATTATCCAATTATAAGGTTAAAATACATACTCTGTGATAGATGCAAAATTGCTTTGGCACACAAATTCCTATTAAGGTCAATTCCAAACAATCGTGATCCCTTTGTTTCAGAAAGTGAAATGGTCTAAACCCCCTTATTGGAGCTAGTTTTTCAATCCATTTTTTGTTGTCAATTACTGTCCACAAGCTATGCAGGCTGTCAATTCTTCACACATAAGGTTATTATCAAAGAGGTAATCGTACAAACTTTGAAAAAAGCCTCGTTCGATTTAAGTTCAAAGTTCTATATCCGTTTTTTAAAGTCAATAATAATCGGACAGTAAGCCCCCGCCCCCCCCCAGGACATAAAAATTTGAAAATTTTTGGAAATAAAAACGAACAAAAATTAATTTAAAAAAAAAAACTTTTCGAAAAGTAAGTTTTTCAAAGAAAAGTAAAGGCCATTTAATACTTAAGCTCAGCAGATACAAATACTTGTTAAAATTCAAACTCAAAACGACCAGAAATTACTATTAAAGAATAAAGGAAACCCAAAACGAATAGAAATTAAATAAACAATCATAGCAAAAAACATACAACGAGTAATAATATAAATGAATAAATAGATCTTAAAGCGAGTAATGCTTAGATTGAATATGAAAATCAAGCTTAAAATGAAAACAAGTATTTGCTATTAAAGTATAAATGAAACTTAAATCGAACAGACATTAAATAAACAATCAATGCGAACAAACATACAATATCTATTAATGTAAATGAATAAATAAATCTTAAAACGAGTGAAACTTAATAAAACCTACTGCGTCATTGGCGCTTTACTGAAAACAAATTATATTACAAATGTTTTCTTTTGTACTTAATTTTGAAAAAAAATATTAAAATTACAGTAAAATTTTGAACTGATGAGCGTTTAGCAATTAATATCATTATGCGTCAAATATTCATTTTAATTTATTAGTTATTTTCAAGATTAGTCAAGACAAATATAGTTTCACTACAAGCAAAATTTGGATACAGCTCCCTTCTTTAACTATAAAAACCTAAAGCCTTCTGCGTCATTGGTGCTTTACTGAAAACGAATTACTCGTATTTTTGAACCGTTGTTCCCAGTTTGTTAGATAAATTTCCCTCCCAGATTCCTTTCTTTTGGCCCCTTAATTATTTTCCTTCCCCGAGTAATAATTATTAATTTTCCTTTTATTTTGGGACACCATTTTAGGTCCTCCTAATTGCGTAGTTGGGTAATAGACCACGAGGTAAGAAATTGTGCAGTTAGGGAGGTTGACCAGTAACTTAGTAAGTCCTCGGATTGGCTGGAAAAATTCATTACAACCCCCGCTACCCCGTCGCAGACACGTGGCTGGCGGAGTGGGCTGGTGGAAAAAGTTCCTTTTTTGAGTCAGTTCTTTTATAGCGTGTCTTGAATACAGTAAGGATTTTTATACTATATACTCTTTTAACCTTTCAGCATAGGTCGAGTCTAAAGAGATAGTTCGAAATCTTATCGGTAACCCTTGGCTTTAAATGTGACCCTGGGACTATTCGATCACGCTAGTAGACACGGAACCGTTGGAGTAACCGCGGAAATCCCATTATTTTGGGCCGACGAGGGATTCTCCCCCTCCAGTAAGTGGCATAGCAACCTCTTTGCGCCATTTTTGCCTTAAAAGTGGTGACCCCCGCACCTTACCTCTAATAAGTGGTGGCAGCAATTTAAAGAGCTATCAGTAAACCTGATAGTTAAAAAGAATTTCGTGTTTTTCGAAGAGACAAGGAATTTAGCCTACAAAAGTAGCCTATTGTAGGTACATATATAAAAAATCGCAAAGAGAAATTTTTATCGTAGTTGTGCCTAGTCGGATAATAATAAGTAATAAAATTTAAAAATCAATAAATCACGCGAATAATAATCAACTTCGGAGACAAGGGAGGCTGCGCCACCCACGTAGAATCGGCAAATTAAAAGGAAATAATTTTTCACGAAAGGACAAAAAGAGACATTGATAAAAGGATATTCATTTTGACGGAAGACGTTAAGTAAACCTTGAAATAATGGCGGACAAACGAAGAATTCAGACAAGATCTACCGCGCTAAAACAAAAATCGAATTCAGAAACACAATTGTATGCGACTCCCATTTGAAACGCCCTAAGAAAAACACCATCACATAGAACCATATATCACTAAACCGGTAAAAAAAAATTTCTGGGACATTTGAAGAGGATATCTTCAAAACAAAATCAATAATAGAGCGATTCCCGGTACGAACCAGATAAGAAGAGAAAAGTGTAATACAAATTCAGAAAGAATTATTCGCGGATAGAGAAACCCGAACAAAAGAAACAGTGGCGATAATACATGAGGAAAAATCATTACATGAAAGAACGGGTAAAACAAAACAAACTCACCCTTCAGAGGAGGTACAAAAAGTAAGGGAGTTGCGGGGAAAAGAAAATATTATACAACGAGCAGCCTCAGAAAACAAATTAAGAGAATATAAAGACAATGAGAATCATAGTAGGCCAAGTAGCAGAAGGGGTAGAAGCTCAATTTCCAGCAGGGGCTCGCGAAAAAGTACCCAAATAGAGAAAGATAGGATAGCCAGAGAAAAAAAGGAGGAGGCAGACAGAGAGGAAAGAAAATACATAATGGAAATGATTGCTGGGAGAAATTCCCAAGAACCTCAGACATCGTCTAAAATAGAGGTAATGCAGGCAATAAACCTTCAACCAATGAAAGGAAATGAAGATGTACATTTATACATATACAATTTTGAAAAAACGGCGGAATTACCGAGAGAAAATTGGGCGACAAGAATACAGCCCCTTCTTAATTACAATGCACAAATTGCATATAAAGCATTACCAATGGAGTACTCAAAAGATTTTGAAAAACTAAAGCAAGCCATTTTTTGAAAAGTTTCAACTCTCCCCCGAGCACTTTCAAAGAAGGTTTAGAAGCGAAAGAAAACGAGACAACGAAACATATAAAGAATTCGGGTACAAATTGAAAGATATGTGTTTAAAATGGCTAGAGTTAGAAAATTATAGAATGTATGAAGACCCGGAAGAAATAAAAGTAAAGATAAAGGAAATAATAGATAAAACAGTAATGGAACAATTTTTAGAAAATACCCACAGAGAATTGAAAATATATTTGAAAGAAAAGAACCCAAAAACAAGCGAAGAAATGGCGGAAATGGCAAATAGGTGGACCGAAATAAGAGAGGAAGTTGAGGAGACAGCCATACTTCAATATAGAGAGTATAACAAAAATAGGCACTATAACACAGCGCAAGTAGAACTAACTTGCTATAACTGTGGTACCACGGGGCATTTTGGAAGAAACTGCCCCAGCAAACATGACAAAAAACCACATAAAACGACAGCCTAGGCCATGACCCATAATAAGGAAAAGAATTACGCATTTGCAGAGTCGCATAAAATATACGGAAAATTGAATGGGGAATTAGTCGAAATGGCAATTGATTCCTGCAGTGACCAAACCTATGTGTGAACTGGCCTAATTAATAGAACGGAGATAGACCATAAAAATAATATTACAACTTTATGTTATTATGGAGACAAGCACCCATGCCCGTCTGCTTGGGTAAGAATAGAAATTGCAAAGAAGGACGGTACGGTCCAGAGAAAAACGATAAAAGTAGGCTTAGTAGACCTACCTACGCTAGCAGTGGATGTTTTAATAGGAGGAGATTTTGGAGATATCAGAAATCTCCTATCGTTAAAAGCGACTTCTTTAACAGTGGGAAAATTCCAAATTACACTACGACGGAAAATCATAATACTTCGTTGACAAGGCGGGGAGGTGGACCGGCCCATAAAACGAATTGGGAGGCTGTACCACCCTGTTGGAAAAACGAAATACTTGATACGGGTGTTCAAAATGTTGATAATCCACAAATATGGGGTGCGGAAGTAAAAAGACCAAAAAATATTGAAAATAAGACGTGCGAGAATGATTTGTTGGGAAAATTTCCAGAAAATAGAAAACTTGAAGACACTTTCAATGAATATGAGACGCTAACAAATACAGGCCAAAAGGAAACACAGCTTGTACAAAAGAAAAATGAGACAAAATTTATTGTACGCGCTTTTCCTCGGAAAGTTCGGGAAATTTTAGTAGAATACGAAAAATTAAATGTCGGAGTTCAGTTCCCATTTGATGAAGAAACATTTGTTTCTGCGGTAAAAGTAAAGAAGACTAAAGAGAGAAAAAAGATACAAGACGGAACTACAATAAAGAAATGCAGTCAAAGATAGTGGACACTGGAGTCCAATTCTGATTTCATGATGATTTATTTAATGCTACTACAAAAGAAAAGAAGACTAAAAGAGAGAAAAGAAATATTAAACGGAGCTACAATGAAGTAATGCAGTCAAAGATGGTGGACACTAGAGTCCAATTCAAATTTAACGATGATTTATTATTTTGTGCGAATGACAAAATTGAGAAAAGTAGGGATGAAAAGAGGAGTGTAAAAAAGAGACAAAAATTTGGAGATTCAGCCTGCAGTGGCAAAAATAAAATGTTGGATAGGTTGTGCCTTGATAACATAAATAAAACGGGGGAAAAGAGATCAAAGACCCATGGGGAATAAAAAAAGATGGTTACAAGATAGAAATGAATGACCTACAACGGGTTGGGGGAAAGTTGGGAGATATTGAATGTCGAGTCGGATTGAAAAAACTTGAGAAGAAATCTGAGAATGGTTTTATTAACTCAAAAGAGGGTTTGTTCCTTTATGAGGTGGAGGAATCCCTTGGGGAAGATCCCCTGCGGGAAGGCGTGAAAGATTGTACTTTTCCTCGATGCACAACTGGCGGACAAGTTGTGATCCCTTTACTGAAGCCTTGTTTTTCCAGTCTTCAATATTATGTTCATCCCTCATCACCGATCATTATTTATTCGATTATTTTAGAGGACAAGACCCAGAAAAAAGTGACTCAAGATTCCCTCAGATTTTTACTTTATTTTACTGAACCCTTATCGTTTCCAGAGGCTTTTGCATGTTCAGCCCTGGACTGTTTGAAATTATGCCAAGGGGAAATTTACTTTTTTTATTCAGATGTGGGGTTGTTTCCACAGATGGAAATTAAGAGGCTAGTGCAGCCAATTTTTCATGATGGCTGATATCATCGAAAGTGCCAGGAACTGATTCTCTGCTCCTCTCAAATGTAAATTCGTGAGAGCAAGAAAATTTTTGTTTTTGATTGTGCTGTGCACAATGAATTTCTACGAATCTTGGGGATGACGACGAATCCTGAAGCGATGGAAGTACAGACACTGGTGGAAGTGAGAAGATACAAGTTTAGTGATTTTGAGTATAATGCTATTTATTTTATGTCTGAGTTTCCAGCCATTCCACCGGAGATGCGGGCCATATATCTTAGGAGGGAGGTGTTGGAACCCTTGGTCCCAGTTTCTTAGATAAATGTCCCTCCCTGGTTCCTTTCTTTTGGCCCCTTAATTATTTTCCTTCCCCGATTAATTTTCCTTTTATTTTGGGACACCATTTTAGGTCCTCCTAATTGCGTAGTTGGGTAATAGACCACGAGGTAAGAAATTGCGCAGTTAGGGAGGTTGACCAGTAACTTAGTAAGTCCTCGGATTGGCTGGAAAAATTCATTACCACCCCGTTACCCCGTCGCAGACACGCGGCTGGCGGAGTGGGCTGGTGGAAAAAGTTCCTTTTTTGAGTCAGTTATAGCGTGTCTTGAATACAGTAAGAATTTTTATACTATATACTCTTTTAACCTTTCAGCATAGGTCGAGTCTAAAGAGATAGTTAGAAATCGTATCGGTAACCCTTGGCTTTAAATGTGACCCTGGGACTATTCGATCACGCTAGGAGACACGGAACCGTTGGAGTAACCGCGGAAATCCCATTATTTTGGGCCGACGAGGGATTCTCTCCCTCCAGTAAGTGGCATAGCAACCTCTTTGCGCCATTTTTGCCTTAAAAGTGGTGACCCCCGCACCTTACCTCCAATATCGTTTATTACAAATTTGTTATTTTCCAGTTCTTACAGCATTGAAAATGAAAATAAAAATTACAGTGAAGAAAAAATCTTGAACTGATGGATCTTTCAACAATTAATATCATTATATATCTAATATTCAAGTTGATTTTGTTTATACTTTCCAAGACTGTTCAAGACTCATATAGTTTTGCCATTTTTTTAACTCTGCCATTTTTTGTAACTAATCGTGTTGCTTTGTTGTGAAAACATTCTATGGCTTCTAGGCATTTCTATTTGAGCGTAAAACTGAACCTCAAACTTTGTGGAACATGCATTTTCTTGCATGAAACACCAAAATATAATAAAATGTCAAGTTTCGGAGTGTTCCACTCCTCGCAAGCAAGTGCCATTGGTATTTTTGAATCCGCATGGTCAATTTAGGGGGTGGAGGGTAGGCTAATTCCCGTAGCAGTCCCATTCCGTCGTGGTATGGTTCACCTTTTCAACACCTGGCGTCCGGACTATCATATAATCTACCAAGCATACAACTACCCCAAATCAGTATCATTAAATAAATGAAACCCAAAACGAACAAAAATTAAAATAAATATTAGAGTCAGACTCAAAACGAGCAGAAATTCATGTGAGTGGGGTTCAAAACCCCTATGCTTTCTAAAAGCCAAAATAAAATTTGTACTTTACTGAAGAAAAAAATCAAATGAGTTTACTGAAAAAAAAATATGCATTGTCAATTTAATATACATATGCTGATATTTTTTCCCAAAAATCTTAATTAATTTTTGATTTCTTAAAGTTACAAAAATTAAAATATTTCAAAGAATTGTTTTCATTAAAGCGCCAATGACGCAGTAGGTTTTAGGCTTCTGCAGTGAGACGATACCCAAACTCTTGTTTGTAGTTATTTTTATTCGATTCAAACTTGATTTGCATATTCAATTCAAGTTTCACTCGTTTTAAGATTTATTTGTTCATTTACATTAATATATATTGTATGTTTGTTTGCTTTGATTGTTTATTTAATTTCTGTTCGTTTTAAATTTCATTTATACTTTAATAGCAAACAATTTTTTACGTTTTAAGCTTGATTTTCATATTCAATCTAAGCATGACTCGCTTTAAGATCTATTTATTCATTTATATTATTACTTGTTGTATGTTTTTTGCTATGATTGTTTATTTATTTTCTGTTCGTTTTGGGTTTCATTTATTTTTTAATAGTAATTTCTGGTCGTTTTGAGTTGGAATTTTAACAGGCATTTGTATCTGCTGAGCTTAAGTTTAAAATGGCCTTTACTTTTCTTTGAAAAACTTATTTTTCGGAAAGTTTTTTTGAACTAATATAGGAAACGATCTCTTCTTTATTGCCTAAATTTTAAACAAATGATTACTTTTCCCCTTTTTGCCCCTTTTTTAAAATTCAATATTGTATCTACTAGTTGTAAAGGTATTCATTTGATACATAACGCTTATTTTACCCAATTCTGACTTACCTGTTTTTTATTTTATTCAGATTTATTTTAATTTGTTTTCAAATTATTTTGTTCTATTTGATTTTGTCTTTTCTGTTATGTAAGTTTGTAATATTCAGGCACATTTTGAACATAAGAAACCTCTTGGGAGAAGGGAGTTGAGTTGCTGGATATACGTCTGCAGGCACCCAACAATCGAATTCGAGCCTTTTCCCGTCCCTGTCAACATATTTCCTTGTATAAGGGCCTTAGGTAAGGGCTATAAGTATAAAAAGGCCCAGGACACTCACCTCCCTACCTCAAGTAAATAATTTGTTTAAAAAAAAGTACTTTCCTTTCTAAAAAGAGTTTGTTATCCTAAAGTCCTTGTTTATTTACCTTTTTGACAAAACTGGAATTGCCGGATATCAGGGTATAATAAATTTACATTTTCCTAGGGACGGTTGGCGGGAAATTTAAATAGTTTTAGGTTTAAAAGATATTTTCCTTTTTTTTTGGAGGGAGGGGGGAGGCTGAAAAAGCTGCCAATTGTTTTCTAAATGCAGCAATTTTTTTTTAATTTTGTGGGTGTTTCAGAGAGATAGAGAGAGGGAGAGGGGGGGGGGTAAGGGCTATAAGTATTGTAAATTATGTGTTCTATTTTTGGATAACGTTAACGGCTCATGTCTGGACAGAAACTAGCAGAAATACATTATTTACTAATTTTGTTTTTCTAGATGCTTTGTATGTTTCTTAAACCTTTTCTTTTTTTCAGACTTAGACCACGGCCTTCATCAGGTTACGATATTGATAAGTCTGAATTCCTCTGTCCACTTTGTCAGTGTTTGAGCAATACAGTAATGCCAGTCCTTCCAGGTTTGAATTCTTTTGCGATCAAGAAGACAACTCTTGACGAAAAAGCTGACTTATCCTTCGAGGAGTGGTATGAAGCCGTAACACTGGTCACTAAATCCCTGGTAATTCTTATTTTTGGTTTATTTTATATTCAGTTCAATAAAAAGAGGATGAATGTGTGGAGAAACAACAATTTGGAAAGGGGAGAAGGTTTTACATTCATCATTCCACTAGCGTGTAAAATACATAGAGAAGAAGATGCTATAGTGTGTTCTATTTTTGGGGGGCACGCTTCATGAGCCCTAATTATTATTGATCAAGGGGGAAAAATGAAAAAAAAAAAAAAATCAAAATCGGAATTGATCAAGGGAAATATTGTTTCAGAAAAAAAATTGTTTTTATTTAGATTTGACTTAAAATTTAGAAAAAGAGCCTGAAACCTCTAAAAAACAAAGTGAAATTGAAATGAAAATTACATAATTGAAATTACCATTGTTCGAAGCTCCTAGCTAGAGGTAGATCGCGCCACAGTAGGGTACCGTTTTCTGCAGTGAAACATAATTTTTTCACCAAATATAGTGCCAGATAATGCATTTTCTGAGATAGATAGTCGATTTTTCATGGTCCAAAACTCATAGCTGAAGATTTAGGTCCTAACTTTAAAACCGAGGAAAATCACATTTGACCATGTGTAGCATAATGACTATCGTATCTCCGACGGAATTGGACGAGCTCTGTAGGAGTCATTATCCGAATAAAGTGTTAAAGAAAATTTTGATAAGAGGTATGACTTCATGGTGTTTTCAAAATTAACTTGATGAATTACGTCGCCTAGAATACCTGAGGTGTTCAAACATAAAGTTTGGTAACGTGACTGCAAACAAGAATTCAGCTTAGCTAAATATCACTTTCTGAAAGCTTCGTAACTCTAACGAAGTCCACTTTTTAATGCGCCAGATTTATCGCGGATAACTTGCCATTGGCTTAGTAGCTAACAACCATCATCATACAACAGGCATTAAATATCTTTTTTTGTTTGTGACTATTCTATGTTAGAAAAAAAAACTATTATATTCAACGATTATTATGTCTCCAGTGGATTTAGACAAACTTTGTAGAACTCATTTTCCGAATAAAGGGTGCTGAATAAGTTTCGATAAGAGGTGCAATCTCGTGGCATACTCAGAATCAACCTTGTCGAATCTTCACCTAAACCTTACCGAAAAGTCTACTTTATGTAGACTACTTTAGGACGTTTCCTATGTGTATGGTAAAGGTTAGTAGATATTTACAAGGTCTCTAGCTAGTGAAAGACCTGTTTGTAAAGAGTCATTGGTACTCCTTCTTCTTCTTCTTCTAGTCTCTCTCTCTTTGTTCTCCCTCCT
The DNA here is from genome assembly GCF_049724085.1 of Artemia sp. Qi Xiang Cuo. Taxonomy (NCBI): domain Eukaryota; kingdom Metazoa; phylum Arthropoda; class Branchiopoda; order Anostraca; family Artemiidae; genus Artemia; species Artemia sp. Qi Xiang Cuo. The sequence goes on from NC_142802.1 coordinate 41,340,274, forward strand.
GGTGTTAACCGCTGAGTTTGTTGCAGGAGTAGAATGTACCGGTGCGTAGAAGTAGTCAATAATGAGGAAAAGAATATTACAATATTAAAAGGGTATAAAAAAAGGGTATTACAACATTGCCAGCTGGTGGACTTCTTAGGAGTTTTGTACTAGTTTCGTCAAACTAGTTTTATTAGTTTGGTATGCAGTAAATTTGTATATATGTGTTCTACTTTTTACACGCATTCCTTTCAAACGTATAGAAAATCAGGGTAAACCATTCATTGATTTGCCTGACGTGCTTCATAGAATACATCAGGGGGGGGGGGGTTGTACATCAGGAGTAGCATATGCAACCTGTCCTTTACATGAATCGCTAGGTTTTATAATTTTGCTGAACCTTCGCTAGAAAGAGTTGTAAGAATCTTTCGATATAACAACACTAAGAGAGCCTTTTCCAGAAAGTTACGGACAAAGCTCTTTTCAGTTGATTTTGCTAAAGCTTTTCCTTCTTCGGCCAATCAGAACGAGCTTTAAGCCTAGTTCGTGGATGGCTAAAGTCAGGTAGGAAGCTACTGTTGCTTTGCGCTTTCCTTGACTTAATATATGTTGCAGTGAGATGGGAAAGCCAGTCATTTGATATGAATTTTTCTAGTATTCCTGAAAAATAATTTAGAGAAAGAATGTTTGAAGATCTAAAAAAGGAGTAAGAATAGTGTATTTGACTAGAATAGATACAGGAAGATTTTCGCAATTTTAAACAAAACGTTGCTGGCATAAGAAGTGAATTTTTTCAACTCCAATTCAAAACAGAACGAGCCGGATGTTCTTTGACATGAAAACGTTTTTCTTTCATCGGGCGACGTCTAACCTGGCTGCCGAAGCCACATTGGATGATGTCATAACCTAGGTTTATACTTCAACTGGCAGCAATTTAATCTTCAAGGGGTCAAATAATAATAATAAAAAAAATTCCATTATCATTAAGTAGCTGGTTGGGTCATGATTCGTGAAGGGTTAAAGTCAGATAGGAACATACTGTTATTTTAAGCTTCCCTCCAGCTTATATATATCGCAGTAAGATGGCAAAAAATTGATTTTTGTATTCCTAACAATTAATAAAAAAAAAGATTCCTTTGAATATTTGTCTTAAAATAAAATATCAATAGTATATTTGTACGACTTATTTGTGAGTAGCAGGAGACAGAACTTCACTCGGTGACAAGAAAAACACAAAACAACTTTAATTTATTTTATTTTATTCGAAGCAAAAATTAAAAACTAAGGTATGAGGCGCGTGTGCCTTTGTGATGTCATTCTTACGAAAATTTTTTTTCCAAAATTAATCCTATAGAATTTTTCCTAAGTTGTGACCTATTTAGATTGTATTTTTCACGCTGGAAAACGAACAGTTGTATTATTACGATTATTCTTATGAAACGAATAATAATCACCAAGTGAAGCTCGGTCCCTTGGTATACACATTCTTATTGTAATTTTTCCGCCGGAATGCCTAGTATTTCATGTGAAGCATTTAAGAATCCAAGACTCGTTTTACGGTTATAAAACGGAAATGAATTTCTGTAAAAGCTTGAGATCAACTGATCTGTTTAAAAAGATCGTGTTTTGAAACTCTTACTTATTTTTAAAGCTTTCAACTTTCATTGGGTCTCTTAATTCAGTCAGGAGACGATTTACGATAAATATTAAGGAGGTTGTGAGGGAAAAATGAATTCGTCCAAAGTTGTGACCGATCTAGATCTTTTTTCACATCGGGAAATGGTAGTATGCAAACTTTCAGAAAAAAAAATAACGATTTGAGAAAACATTTACCTATATACAGTCATTGCTCGTTTAATAAGATGATTTAATTTCGCCGACCTAAAAAGCAAATTCTTCAACTCCAAAAAAAATACGATCCGATGATTCTTCTACTCGAGATATTTTTTCGGTTTTATCGGGCGATAAAACCTCTTCTTGTTTTCCTCTTCTGCTTTTTTAGGTTTGGGTAGAAACAGAACAAGTAAAGGAAAATGATGATGTCGTGGCCATTAGGAAATTCGACAGGGATACTATCTGCCGGCTAAGAAAGGTTAGTCCACTCCTTTATTTTTAAAGAGTTTATTTATTCCCTTTATTTATTTTCACTGTTTATTCATTTTAACTATTTTAATATATTCTATCTAATTCTCTGTATCTTAATTCAAATTAGGTTGATTGTGGTAAAACATATGGCAGAATATCGAGTTCTACCTGTCTTCCTTGTTGTTAGTTGATGTGTATGGATGCTTGAGGTTAATATGAGCACGCTGAAATACAAGAAGACACCCAGCAAAAAGAAAAAACAACAATAACATTGTTATTATTGATTTTTTTTCAGATTAGCAAATATTAATTCAAAATTAATGCATTTAGATATAAAGAAATGTCCAGCAGTAAAGATACTAGCTAAAATGACATCAAGGAATCGGTTCAGCAACAAGGAATAAAGAGGGTAGCGTAATATGGAAATTTTAAGACAAAGAATTGTAGAGAAAACTAATTGAATATTTAGGCTATATGTTTATTAGCCGTCCTCAGTGTAACAAAAAGTAGATACATTTTAAGACCACACTGGCTATACATGCCATATGAAACTAAGAGAGGAAAGAAAATATAAATGAAAAATAAAATAAAAAAAGGTGAGAAAACGAGGATTTTGTCAGCCAGTGGCAAAACATGAAAACGAAGAACAAGCAAATATTTCGACAAGTACCTCCGCCAAGTCGTCCTCAGTGCTAAACAAAAATGAAAGGAAAAAAAAACAATAACGAATATCTAACCTTTCGAAGTTTACCCGACAATGAGAAGTTAAAAAATCAATGTATAACAGAAAAAAACTATCTTATCTAGTTTCGATGCAGTTTCTATGTACACCACATGCGATGTCCAAATATGTGAGCAAGCCTTACAAAGAAAATTAGAGGAAAATTCCGCTTGGTCAGATTACAAACTTTGGAAATTGAGACAATGATAACGCTTGTTCGTCTGCAACACGTTCTCTTCGTATTTTAAGTTCCGATGGGTTTTTTTTCCTTCACATCATGGGTCTATCCATGGGCACTGTTTTGTCTCCTTATTTGGCAAATTTTTACATTGATTTCATAGGACAGTCTGCTTTGAATAGTTTCCGCTTAAAACACTTTATCTGGTTTTGTTTCGTTGATAATGTCCTTTCTGTTTGGGAACATGGACAAGACTCTCTAAGAGATTTTTTGACACATTTGAACTCTTTTGATTCGAATCTCCAGTTCACTATGGAACTGGAAGATTCAGGAAAGCTGCCTTTCTTGGATGTTTGGATTATAAAAAATACCCCTAGCCTTGAATTTACTATATACAGAAAGCCGACCCATAATTATCGGTATCTACATTTCTCTTCAAATCACCCCCCCCTTCTGTGAAAAGGGGAGGGGGTAATAATCTCTTTAGTCGACAGAGTTTTAAAAATCTGTTTACGTAATTATGTAAATTCTGAATTAAACTATATCAAAGATATTCTATTCTGCAGTGGTTACCCAATAAACCTTATTGGAAATATCATAGATAGACGAATAAAAAAGATAAAACGAGAGAATAGGGAGCCCGTCCCCTCGATTCAGTTACCCTGGCAACTGAGAAAAAAACTTTCATCACTTTACCATACATCCCGAAACTTGGCGATAAACTTGGAAATTTTTTTAAAAAACATAATCTCTCTGTTTTTTTTCAAAACTGAACAAAAAGTTGAACATTTTTTCAACTCAGGAAAGGATAAAACTGACCCTGTACTGGGTAGTGATGTCTATACAATCCCATGATCATGTGGGAAATTTTACAGTGGTAGGACCCATCAACAACTAGGTGAACGTTTGCATGAACACAAAACTTTAATAGATAGGTCCCTGAGATTGGAAAATAAAAATGACAACTTTGACTCGGCATTGGCCCTGCATATATTTGAAAATCCGACACATCTGGTTTTTTTTACGAGGCAACCTTAATAACTACTGTAAATGGTCTACCACAATCTTTTAAAGAGGTAATTGAGATAAAAAAGAAATACATCAACAGAAATTTGGCTATAAATAGACACACTGGAGATATTTCATTAAGCCCAATTTATAACAATTTAATTTTAAAAGACTCAACCAATATTTTCGCCCAGTCTAACTTAAGAGAACCTATTTGCACATCAAATGAAAACCAAAACTGTAGACCAGCTAAAACTATTGCAAGGCAAAAGATTCTTGCTCAATCATCTTGGTAAATTCTTTATATATATATATATATATATATATATATATATATATATATATATATATATATATATATATATATATATATATATATATATATATATATATATATATATATATATATATATATATATATATATATATATATATATATATATATATATATATATATATATATATATATATATATATATATATATATATATATATATATATATATATATATATATATATATATATATATATATATATATATATATATATATATATATATATATATATATGGCGGAGGCCCTTTTCGAATTATGTGCTTGTTTTTCGTTTTCATGTTTTGCCACTGACTGACAAAATCTTCGTTTTCTCACCTTTTTTTATTTTGTTTTCCATTTATTATTTTCTTTCGTCTCTTTGTTTCATATTTTAAAACGTAGATAAAGAAACTTAAGATAAGAACGGGAAAATTAAATGATGATTATAGATAATGATCTTTATTCTACTTTGCTATGTTTTGCTGAGGACGGTTTTTGTCCATTTTGCCGAAATGTTCACTTAGTTTTCTTCTGCAATTCACTTTCTTTAAAATTTCCTCATTGCGTTATCTATCCTCTTTATTGTTTGTAGGATGGAAAGCCAGAGTAATCTTCATCATTATTTACTTTAAGGAATTATGATCGTTTAAAATTTTTCTCGATAAGTGTTTTTTTTTTTATTAATTAAAAGACGGCGTCATTATGAGCCGGTATTCAACTTCATTATCTTGACTATGATCATCCTACTGAAAGGTATCATAGCACTGGCCTGAGAACAGAAAATACCTCTCGGAATTTCTTTAAGCTCACCTTCTTATATTTAAGGATGGTGAAACTAAATCTAAAAAAACATTCTATCATGTCTAGTTCTTAGTAGTGACGAACAGTGGCGCCAATTTGTAAAAATTGGGGAGGGGGGGGGTTTATTGAAAACTCAACAAAAATCGCCGGTTTAATATAATGTATTGTTGTTTATGTGCTAAAATTAATTATTTTATTATGTTTGCCTCTTTCACAAGTTTCTGTTAAATTTAATCAGTATTTTATACTTTATGAATACATTTTTTTTAGATATGCTCAAGCAATCATATACTACTACTACTAACAACTCATCGCAGCACCAAGCCGCCTGAGGCCAACACAGCTACGCACGCTCCTCCTCCACCCCAATCTATTCAAAGCCTCCCTTTTTACACCCGCCCACGAAGTTCCCATTTCCTTTAAATCTTTCTTTATGACGTCCTCCCACCCCAGACGGGGACGACCCGCTTTCCGTTTAGCCCCAGATGGTTGGCCGAAAAGAACAATCTTCGGTAATCTGTCATCCTTCATCCGCACAACATGCCCTAACCACCTCAACCTTTCTTTTATTATAGACCTAGAAAGCGGTATTGAACCACATTTTTCGTATAGCCTATTGTTTGAAATATGGTCAGTCAGCTGGGTACCCAGAACAATCCTTAAGCAATTTCTCTGGAAAACACCTAGCAAATCTGCATCCGCTTTTCGGAGCGTCCATGCTTCAGAGCCGTATTTGACCACTGTCATCACTGTAGCTTCTAAGATTATAATCTTGGTTTGCAGACTTATCTTCCTATTCTTCCAGACTTTTTTTTAACTGTGAAAAAACACCCTGAGCCTTGGCTATTCTACTTTTATTCTACATCTTCACTACTCCCACCATCATTACTAATAATACAACCAAGGTAAGTGAAGCTGCCCACCTGATCAATCTTTTCATTACCCAACATAACCTGTTCATCTTCACTTATTCCTAGCCTTAGTGACTTAGTCTTCCTAACATTAATTTTCAAACCAATACTAGCACCCTGAACTCGCAAAACCTCTAAAACTTCATTCATTTTGCTCACACTTTCATCTAGGATGCTTAAATCATCTTTTGTCATCCGTCTCGCTTTAGCTTTTTCCTTATCGCTAATTGCCACCCCATTCCTATCTTTAACTGGGACAAGTCCGGATTGACTACTACCTCTCAATTTGTTAACGTGCCAGTACAGTATTTTACTATTATGCCGTCTAGCTGCATCTTCTAAATCCTCGGCAATTTTATCCATGACCTCCACTTCACACCTCCTTAGTTCATATTTCAATGCTTTCTCCCATTTCTTTACATTTCTTTTGTTTTCATGCGATCTATCACTCAGATAATTCTTGTACAAGTCCTTTCTCCTTTCTATTAAACATAAAGCTTTTTCACTAATATTCTTAGCTTTAGTGATAGCTTTCTTCCCTAATACACCTTCAGCAACTTCACAAATTATTTTTCTAAAATTATTCCAACCATCATCCACATTATCAAATTCTAAACTCTCAAGTTTAGTATTCAACTGTTCCTGGAAAGTTTCTCTCAAATTCTCATCCTGGAGTCTACTAACATCATAACTTCCTGGGAGGTAGTTACCGTTCCAAAGTTTTAGCCTCATATTAACTCTAGACACTTCTAGATGTGGATCTTTATTCTTAGCGTCACTAACGTCACTCCTTTAAACCCTAAAACCTTGTGTTGATCCTGCCAGTCTTCAGTTTACTATAGCATATCTAGAAAAACTTGCTGGTTTGCCATCTTATGAATACCATGTTAGCATAAGAGCCATTTTATGAACAAACACCGTATTGGTTATAACTAGATCGTTATACCTACACAATTGCAAAAGTCTGTATCTATTACTATTTTCTTGTCCTACACCAAATTTACCTAGGCTGGGATACCATCTGTCCTTATTTCTACCAGCCTGGGTGTTAAAATCTCCCAGTAATAACATAATATTTCTACCTGGGACCTTGTCTATTTGCTCCTGTAACTGTAAGTAAAATTCATCTGAGTCACTAGTATCTCCATCAGTCGGTTCTACAGGGGCGTATGCTACTATAACTGATACCCTGAACTTTTTAGTCATAAAATGAGTAATTATTATTCTATCAGAAATACCTCTCCATCCTAAACAAGATCTGGTAACTTTCTTATCCGTAAGCATCCCTGCTTCTTGCCTAGGCACTCATTCCATTCTGCCTGAGTAAGCAAATTCAACATTAACAAGTTTCTGATCTCCTACCCCTGGCATATTAGTTACTGAAACTCCAAATAAATCCAGTTCAAATCGTCTGAATTCGTCAGCCAAAATGTCGATACGATAGTCATTTTTTAATGTCGTAACATTCCAAGTTCTAATTTTTCATGTTCATTAAATCATTGAAATTATTTTCGCCTCAGGAAAAGCAATGATCCCGGATACCAGTGCAGGACGGGGATCACATATCTTCTCAAGTCTACACCGAAGTGTAGAACCGAACAGCAAGAAGTTCCTGGGACCTCCATGAATGGAGGCTTTGTGCAATCCTGGGACCATCTTGGTCACAACATGGTTTTCAGCACTTGGCGATGCTCTTCTATCAACAAGAGTCGAAATCCAGCACAGACAATCTCAAGCCTATTACCTCCGACTCATTATATATTCATGCCTACAAATATTATGCTACTACGGGGAGGCAACCCGTAATAGATAAATTAGCTAGGAAGAGGTTGTATTTATCATACAACCTCTCTACTCTATCATACATATCATACATACATATAAAGCTTGTATTTATCCTTGCGAAATTCTGTTTTTGGAGGAAACCAAACTCCGTGAAATAAATTTTGGTCAGTTTTTGTTGTGCTGTTTGTCTATATAGCAAATTTTGTTAATGGATATTTAATTACGATTATCCGATATTGCTTCAAGCTTTAATGAGACTAATCAAGGTACTTTTCTTTCAGGCATTAACTATGATTGGGAGGGCTGATGTTTTGTGTGAATATCCTAAGTTGTCTGATCAAGTATCAAGAGTACTTGTTGAACAAGGAGCTGATGAAATGATTAATATTTTCTTTCAGTGTGTTCTTACAGTAAGTATTCTGTTTCCATCTCTCTTTTTCAATTTTTCTCCTTTTCCCTCCCCCTCTCTCTTTTTTACAGTCGCTCTTTGATTTTTTAAGCTTTATTTATAAATTGTGCATTAATAATTATCGAATCATCTTTCCAAATTTGATTATATAGGGGGGGGGGGGCGTTATAAATTTATTTTAGTGGATAGAAATTTATCTTGTATTATTATAGCAAATATTTTGGATATTTGCAAAAAAAATTTAAAATATTTTGGCGAAAAAAAACTCTTTAAGCTTGGGCAGAAACTCCTTGTTTTTTTTTGCAAATTATTGCTCCTTTGCAAATTTCGTCACTGATAAAACGTAATAAAACATCTTTGATGATATTGTAGAATTTACACTTTTTGTGAAGAAATGGATGAAAAATACTGCACTAAGGTTTAAGGAACAATATAACAATATATTTTGTTATATATTATAAAATACGCTATACATATGTTTAATCATATTGCAAAGTTATAAGGAAACTAAATGTTTTCACAATTATTAAAGTTACGAAACGGTTGTATAAAAACGTATTTCTGTCATGTGTCCTTCCACATGGAACAGTCTCTTGAAGACTTTTTCTTAAAACATATCAGTTTATTTCTCTAAGAGTAATTGTAACAGATACAGCCCTTTAAAGAAGTATTAATAAACACGACTTAACTTGTAGTATTTAGGGCATATCAGGTATATAGGTGGTGCAGAGATCGATAGTGGGCATATCAGGTATATAGGTCGTGCAGAAATCGATAGTGGGCATATCAGGTATATAGGTGGTACAGGGATCGATAGTGGGCATATCAGGGATATCAGGTATATAGGTGGTGCAGAGATCGATATTTTAGTAGGAAAAGGAAAAATATAGGACGCATTCATTGAAGTCCTCTGGAGAAGGAAGGCGATCAGCCTAAAAACTAACATGGACTTTTAGACAACTATCCAATATACCCTGCTGTACGCCTTTGAACCTGCTCCTAAAGAGTGGAGAAACTCGGTCCCTAGAAGCTTTCGACATGAGTCGTAATCTATGTGGCGGCCGATGGTTTCGCACATCAAACACTGAAGGTGCTGTGCCTGAGAAAACCCCCTCCCAGTATAATGTCAGAAATAATCTCTGGCAGACCATCAAGAATGACCCATATTCTTAAGCTTGTCTTCAACTGACACTAGTGTTGTTGGAATAGGAGAGTTGCTGCTGGCAGATCTTGTTGGATGACGTCAGTTTTCCTCAACGTCAGTAAGTATAATAGGCCCTGAGTTATAAGCGACTGGAATAAGTCGTAAAAAAGAGGCTATTTTAAGACCGCTCTTTAAGGCTGCTCTTTTTTAAGGCTCTTAAAATCAAGTATTCAAAGATGAAATGTGTTCCTAATATTTTTATAATATTTATAATATTTAAATAATATATTATATGAAATATTATATATAATATATGTATTATATTTTTATATATATTATATTTAAATAATATTATATAATAGTTATAATATTTAAAGACCAGTAAATCATTCTGAGGTCCCTTTCTAATTAAAAGGAGGATAAATTTCCAATAAAGACTCAGAATAGATTGCCCCACAAGCGTAAATAGACACTAATTTGTTTTCAAATACTGTCTACTGCTTTGTATCCTTTGACAGATTAATTTTACTTGTAGTTTAATTCGGTACCATGGTGCGCAGGGTGCCAATTCATGAAGATATAAGGGAGAGGGGGGAGGATTTTTTTCATGAAGATGCAAAAAAAGTATATTTCGATATATAGGGGAGGGGGGAATTTGATTTTTTCAGCTTTTGGCTTTTAATATGGTACGGGAGTACATGAGTGCCAATTAGTGGAGGTATAGGGGAATGGGGGCAGGGTAAGATTTTTTATGAGCATGCGAAAAGGGGACTTTTCAAAATATGGGCAGAGGGGGGATTTTGGTATTTTGATTTTCTTAATAAAAAAGCCTAAAAAAGGTAATTTTCAAAATATGGGAGAGGGAAAAGCCCCTCCTGGAATTGGTGTCAATGGTGTGTAATTTTGATTTTATCCACAACTGTGACTACTATTTGGGTCAGGTATAACGCTATCTATGGTAACCTATATCGAAAAATAATTGTGTGGGTATCTCTTTCTTATTTACATCCGGTCCTTGGTTGTGCCTTAAACTGTCTAATTTCTAGGTTGGATTTGATGAGACGATAAATGCTGACTATCCGAGGTTATCGATGGCAATATGCCAAGCTGCTGCTTACACTTTCTTGTCAACCCAGAATTATCTGGAGAGTGAACAAAAGGGGCTGTTTGAATTTTCTTCTCGCCAGCAAGACACACTCTCATCATTTGCTAGATGTCTCTTGTGTTTTCCTCATGCTTTAAATGAAGATAAGCCACAGGCAAAGGTAAAAATAATATCCTGCAAAATTATACATAAAAGTAATGTGTAAAATAAAAATAATCTATAGGAAATAATAAAAAATAATACTAGCAATTTTCTTTTCCTTTGATGAACAATATTTGTTATTGCCGAAACATCCTCGTTTGCTAGATGTCTATGGTTTTCTTCGTGCTTTAGAGGAATGTCAGCTACAAGTAGGGCAAGTAAGGGCAAGGGAAGCTATTCATGTGTGTCAATGTTATTGGTAGCTAGTATAGCTTCTCTCTTCTTATTGCCAATGTAAGCTGCTTAGATTTTTTAAAATACCACTGACAGTGAAAACGAAACCTGATTTTTTTTAATTGGCCAAATGCCAACGCTCAATTGCAAGTAGACTTTTCTAAAAAGGTTATTTCAAAATTATGAAGTTTTAGGTCAGTCGTCTACCAGATTTTTTTTTATCACTGTTGCCACATTGACTACACCTAAGAAAACTACATGACTACCACAACTACACCTTTTAAAGAACAGTTGCATATGCTTAAGCTGTTTGATACCATATGTTTTTAGCTTGTTATTTGCTAATTTTTTGCCAGGGTTTTTTTATAATTCGGTGCTTGCCACTACCAGAAACTGCATAAATTTCCAGTTTTTGTGGCCTGTGATCTTAAAAATAATTTTCTAAACCATATTGGCTATAGCCAGAAACTGCATAATTCTTGGCCACATATAAACCGCATTGGCCTGCCATAACATAAAGAAAGAAAACAATCAAAAATGGGGTTTTTAAAGGCCAAACGAAAATACTAAAGACACACACAAACCTTGAACACCCTTCCCAATCACATAATCCAACACGTCAACAACCCATTAGGTCTCAAAGGGTGTCTGCAAGGAGTGTAATTGTCAAAATCACAAATCAGGTGACTCCCAACTTCTCCAACTTCTTTAATTGCTGCATCGTCTGTTTGAGTGAATGAGTTTTTCATTTTATTTCTCTGTTATTCGTTAGTATTTTTCGATGGGAATTTAGAGTTTTTTGGATTTTGTGCAAATCGTAGATATTGGCGAATGACTCACTTTATAGTTGTTTGGTATTTGATTTTAATTCTTATAATTTTGGCTTTTATTGAATTTTACTTAACTTTAAATTTTTTTTTTCATTGGTTTTGTTGTTTGTTCGTGCTGAAGAAGAGAGGCAGTTGTTCCCTCGAAATTTTCGTTTTTTGTGTTTCTTCAGTATTGTCGTTTGGCCTTTAAAAACCCCATTTTTGATTGAATCTTTCTTTGTGGCATAATTGAATGTGAAATTGTGAAGTCATTTTCTTTAGAAGTTGAATTCTCCCTAGTTGCTTATTTTACAAGAAGTATTTGGTTGTGTAAGTTTCCTCTTAATCGGTTCAAACAATCAGTTGTAATTTTCACTGGCCTTGGTACATCAACAATTTTTATTTTTACAGATGTTAGAGGATCATTTTTATGGTGCATTGGAAACCCTGTTCCAAGCAGAGAAGTCAAAGGCCTCACCAATTGATACAGTTGATCCCTTTTCTATCCTTATCACCTTATTGGTCTGTTCGTCTGTCTTTTCTGACAGTGGGAGAGTTAGACAAAGAATATTAACTGTGATGGTGAATATTTTCCTGATTTTGGATAGGCTAAATTAGGTTAATTATATAGCTAATTGATTATCTACCTAAATTAAGTGGACAGGTTAATTTTGCTCGATATTCCTAAAAGAAGTAAAATATAGCCAGAAAGAGGAGCCGACCTTCTACCAGGCATAGAAGCCAGGTGCTTCACCTATAGATGCATTTGATCTCTTTTCTATCCTTGTCACCTTATTGGTCTGTTCGTCTGTCTTTTCTGACAGTGGAATAGTTAGACAAAGATTATTAACTGTGATGGTGAATGTGTTTCCCTATTTTGGATAGGTTGAAATAGGCTAAATATGTAAATAAGTGATTATCTGCTTAATTAAGACGGGTGGATTAATTTTTTCCAATAATCAAAAAAGAAGGAAAACATAGTCAGAGAGAAAAAAAACCCAACCTTAATCCTGGCAGAGAAATCAAGTGCTTAACCAATTGGTGCAGTTCGTCCCTTTTCTGTCCTTGCTACCTTATTGGTCTGAATAAGGAAGAGTTAAAGTGGAAGAGTTAGACAGAAGATATTAACTATGATGGTGAACATTTTCCCCTTTTTTGGATAGGCTAGTTAGGCTAAAACTGACTAATTATAAAGCTGATTATTAAGCCTATATTAAGATAGGCGATTAGATGTTCTCAGTTTTTCTGAAAGAAGGAAAACATAGGCAGAAAAAGAAAGCGACCTTATTCCAGACAGACAAATCAGATTCTTCGTCATTTGATGCAGTTGATTTCTTTTCTGTGCTTGTCGCCCTGTTGATCTGATTCTTTGCTGTTTCTGACAGTGGAGGGTTAGACAGGGAGATTGAACTGTGATACTCTGATTTGTGAACTGTGACTTTTTCCTCTTTTTTGGATAGGCTGGTGGGTTGATTATTTTAATGTTTCTGAAAAAGAAACAGAAATAAATTTAGATGTAAAAAGAAAAAAGATTGGAGATAATTTTAAACCAAACTTTTATTTCTGATTCTTATTCTATTATTGATCTTATTCTTATTCTGATTTTTATTCTAATTCTTGTACATCCCCAGTGTTTAATTAAGCTAGTCAATGTTCTTGATATTGTTTTTAATAATAAAAAAAAAAAACTCCGGTAAATAAGTTTTTTAAAGAAAAGTAAAGGTCATTTTAAACTTAAGCTCAGCAGATACAAATACCTGTTAAAACTCAAACTAATTATTTTTCAAACTAATTAACTAAATATTATTAAAGAATAAACGAAACCCAAAACGAACAGAAATTAAATAAACAATCATAGCATAAAACATACAACAAGTAATAATATAAATGAATTAATAGATCTTAAAGCGAGTAATGCTTAGATTGAATATGAAAATCAAGCTTAAAACGGAAAAAAGTATTTAGCTATTGAAGTATAAATGAAACTTAAAACGAACAGAAATTAAATAAACAGTCAATGCAAACAAACATACAATAGGTATTACTCTAAATGCATAAATAACTTAAAACGAGTTAAACTTAAATTGGATATGCAAATCAAGCTTGAAACGAACAAAAATCACTACAAACACGAGATTGGGTATCGCGTCCTTCTCTCACTGTAAAAGTCTAAAACCTACTGCGTCATTGGCGCTTTACTGAAAACCAATTTTGTTACAAATATTTTCTTTTGTACTTAATATTGAAAATAAACACTAAAATTATAGTAAAGTTTTGAACTAATGAGCTTTCAGCAATTAATATCATTATACATCAAATATTCAGTTTGATTTATTAGTTCTTTCTAAAGTTGTTCAAGACGAATATAGTTTCTCTACAAACAAGTGTTTGGATACTGCCCCGTTTTTTAACTGTAAATAAAAACTAAAAGCCTACTGCGTCATTGGTGCTTAACTGAAAACAAATTATATTACAAATATTTTCTTTTCCGGTTCTTACAGCATTGAAAATAAAAATGAAATTACATTGAAATAAATTCTTGAACTGATGGATCTTTCAACAATTAGTATCATTATACATCAAATATTCAATTTGATGTTGTTAATAGTTTCCAAGACTGTACAAGACACATATAGTTTTCAGTAAAGCGCCAATGACGCAGTGGGTTTTAGACTTTTACAGTGAGAGAAGGAGCCGACACCCAAACTCTTGTTTGTAGTGATTTTTGTTCGTTTCAAGCTTGATTTGCATATTCAATTTAAGTTTCACTCGTTTTAAGATTTATTTATTCATTTACATGATTTTCATATTCATTCTAAGCATTACTCGCTGTAAGATCTATTTATTCATTTATAATATTACTTGTTGTATGTTTTTGCTATGATTGTTTATCTAATATCTGTTCGTTTTGGGTTTCATTTATTCTTTAATAATATTTTCTGGTCGTTTTGAGTTTGAATTTTTTCAGGTATTTTTATTTTCTGAGCTTAAGTTTAAAATTTCCTTTAATTTTATTTGAAAATATTATTATTAGGAAAGTTTTTTACATTAATTTTGCTCGTTTTTTATTGCAAAAAGTTCCAAGTTTCTTTATTTCAAAATCAAACTTTTAAGAAAAGAAATCAAATGTTCATCAAAGTATTAAAAATGGTATCAAAGTAGTAATTTCAGAATGAAAAATTGATTTGTGTCAACCCCGGAGTTTTATTATCTTATTTTTGAACTATTTTTTACGAACCGTCTATATTAAAATGTTTATCGTATGAGTTAGATAGAAAAAGGACCGTGGTGGGGGCTAATTTCCCTTCGGTTTCTTTTAACTCTGTAAAAGTGAACTAGAACTTTCTATTTTCAATCAAATGAGCCATCTCTGAAGTTTATACGAGAATACCTTCTATAAGAACCATATATAACCCCAGAGTATAACTTACAACGCCTGTCCTGGTGGATTGTGTCGACTCTGGAGTTTTAATATCTGATGTTTGAACTATTTTTAACAAAATGGTCACCTCAAATTATTATCGGATGGGTTTATTCATCAAATAAACCCAAAGGCGTGAAGGGTGGGAGGGGCTAGCTGCCCTCTGATCTTTTTTTACTCTGAGAAAATGAACTAGAACTTTTAATATTCATTCAAGTTACCTCTCTCTGAAGTTTATACGAGCATCCCTGTCATAACAACCATATACGGTCCCAGGATATAGCTTACAGCGCCTACCCCCGGGCCCTGGGGGGTTGTGTCGACGAAAAATGGGCTATCTCAAAAATCTTATCGGGTGGGTTTGGGGAAAAAAGGGTGTGGAGGGGGGGGGGCTACGGGCCCTCCGATCTGTTTTGACTCTTAAAAATTGAAATAGAACTTTCAGTTTCTATTCAAATCAGCCCTCTGTGAAGTTTATCGTGCATCCCTTCCATAAGAACCATATATGCCACCAGGGCATAACTTGCAACGCCTGCCCCCAGGCCCCGGGTGGTTGTGTCGACACCGGAGTTTTTTTCTATCTGACCTTTGAACTATTTTTAACAAAATTGCTTACCCAAAATTTTTATCGGATGCATTTGGGAAAAAAGGGGCGGGGGGGGGGATAGTTGCCCTCTTATATCTCTTGACTCTTAAAAACTGAACTAGAACTTTCAATTTCCAATCAAATGAATCTGAAGTTTATACGAGCATACCTTCCACAACAGCTGTATATACCCTCCAGGCACAACTTACAACGCTTACCCCGGGCCTTGAAGGATTGTGTTGACCCCGGAGTTTTCGTTATATGATCTTTGAACCATTTTGAAAAAAATGGCTCTCTCAAAGGCCTTATCGGATGGGTTCGAGGAAAATAGAACGTGGAGAGGGGGGGGGGGGTAGGTGCCCTCCGATCTTTTTTTACTCTTAAAAAGTGAACTAGAACTCTCAGTTTCCAATTATATGAGCCCTCTCCGAAGTTTATGCGAGAATCCCTTCCATAAGAACTATATATGTCCCCAGAGCATTACTTACAACGCCTGCCTCCGGGCCCTGGGGAGCTTTGTCGACCCCTGAGTTTTTAGTATGTGATCTTTGAACTATTTTTAAAAAATAACTCTCAAAGTTCTTATCGGATGGGTTTGAGGAAAAAAGGGCATGGAGGGGGGGGGTCTAGTTGCCCTCCGATATCTTTCGACTCTTTAAAAGTGAACTAGAACTTTCAATGTCCAATAAATGAGCACTCTCCGAAGTTTATACGAGCATACGCTTGCCCCGGGCCCTGGGGGGTTGCGTCGACACAGGAGTTTTTCTTATCTGACCTTTAAACTATTTTTAACGAAATGGCCATACGCAAAGGAGTTTTTGTTATATAATCTTTGAACTATTTTTAACAAAATGGCTTTATTAGATGTATTTGGGGCAAAAGGGATTGGGGGGGGGGCGGCTAGTTGCCCTCTGATCACTTTTGACTCTTATAAAGGGCACTAGAATTCTTGATTTCCAATCGAATGAACCCACTTTGAAGTTTGTGCGACGACACCTATATGAAGTGCTTCTGGGAAAAAAATTAATGGAGTCTGAGGGAGAATAGCTGCCCTCCGATCACTTTTGACTCCTAAAAAGTGAATTACAACTTTTAATTTCCAATCAAATGAGCCCTCTATGAAGTTTATACGACTAGGCTGTACCGGAGGTGTTCGGAGGTGGTTTTATCCCCATCTATTTTTTTTTTTTGGGGGGGGGGGGTACACAAAAAACCTCAAAAAACGCATACAAATTTTTTTTTGCATTTTGTTGCGTTTTTACGAGTCAGAAAAACATTTCGGGGGGGGGGGGTTCGAACCGGGTAGCTCCCCTGGATACGGCCCTGGGCCCTGGGATGCTCGTATAATATACGAGTATCCCTTCCATAACCACCATATATGCACCGAGGGCATAACTTACAACGCCTACCCTCAGGGCCTGGGGGGCTGTGTCGACACCGGATCTTTTACTCATTCAAGTGACCTCTCTCTGAAGTTTATACGAGCATCCCTGTCATAACAACCATATACGGCCCCAGGATATAGCTTACAGTGCCTTCCCACCGGGCCCTTGGGGGTTCTGTCGACGTCGGAGTTTTGTTATCTTACATTTGAACTATTTTAAAAAAAATGGCTATCTCAAAATTTTTATCGGATGGGTTTGGGAAAAAAAGGGCGTGGGGGGGGGGCTAGGGGCCCTCCGATCTCTTTTGACTCTTAAAAATTGAATTAGAACTTTCAATTTCCATTCAAATCAGCCCTATCTGAAGTTTATACGAGCATTTCTTCCATAAGAACCATATATGCCACCAGGGCATAACTTGCAACGCCTGCCCCCAGGCTCCGGGTGGTTGTGTCGACACCGGAGTTTTTTTTCTATCTGACCTTTGAACTATTTTTAACAAAATTGCTATCCCAAAATTTTTATCGGATGCATTTGGGGAAAAAGGGGCGGGGGGATAGTTGCCCTCTTATATCACATGACTCTTAAGAACTGAACTAGAACTTTCAATTTCCAATCAAATGAATCTGAA